>NC_056746.1:1465784788-1466019788 GCF_019279795.1 Protopterus annectens | reverse complement strand
GCCATTCAGGTGGTGTGCTTTAGAGACATGAAATGTGGACTGACCTCATCAATATGATCAATGCAGTTGGAAGCCACAGCAGATCCCACGACGTCTGTAGATGATGCTGCTCACACATGGTACTTCAAGCACTCTACAGAGTGAGACATTTTGAGAGATTGAGTGATGCCTCCACTGGTGGACCACTATTGACCACCTTAATGGCATCACAATATTTCTGGTCTCATTGCATACAGCAGCAGTGAAGTGATACATCTCCATTGCTGGGATTGAAGCTTGAGTTCCTGGTTGAATATGTATGTCTTTCTTTCCATTACAAGGCTGTGTATTGAGAAAAGCACTGCATAATGCTGTAGTATGTATATATATATATATGTATTGTTTTTGATTTGCAGCAGTAGAGTTGAGACATGCACACACAAACACACACACACACACACACACACACACACACACACACACACACACACACACACACACACACACACACACACACACATGAATTGATACACACACACACACACACACACACACACACACACACACATGAATTGATATAACTGAAGCACAAACAGAGAAGGCCTAACAAAATTTGCAGTATTGTTTGCATTAATATTCACAGGACCATCTACTTTAGTAGTAAAACAGGGTTCAACAGGTGAGCATCTTCATACTGCTACTGTGACCACTACCTTATTATTGCCTCAACCTCATTTCAAGGCACTGCTATTTGCTGTCATATTGTTATTTACCTAACATTGTACACTATAGGTATAGCCAGTGGAGGCCCAAGCCATGCAGGATCAAGTGCTGACAGATCAGGTATGTTACACCAAAACTGTCATAGCTTGCATCTGTGTATTAAATGACACATGCCAATATTTGTCAACACAGGCCCATCTGGTGTACAGTTGCACCATCAATCACCTGAGTATTTGCAGGCCATTTTACTGTGTTGTATATGTAATGCTATCAGTATTGCTTTTGCTAAATGCATGACTGTGTTGTCTGTCTCTTTACTTTCCCACTGCAGGATACACAGTGCAACCCACAATCTCTCCACAGCAGGAGTCTGTCAGGGGTAGCTATTAACTATGTTTCATACCTGTCATTGCTATTAATTCTGTTGTTGTCCTCCATTAATTTTGTGTCCTTCTTCCCATTCCTAGGCCAGTCTGCAACAACATCATCAAGTGCACATATGAGTGTAAAACTTTAAAATCAAAAAATAAGAAGGCAAAGAGGAAAAGTAGAAAAGGAGATTAGTAATGGAGAAGTTAAAGAAATAGAAATTGAGGTTATGGAGTAGCTGCAAAGTGAAGGATTCAGTGTAGAAAATCTAATTCAGGAAGCACCAGAACAGGATAGAGCAATGGACATCCAAATTAAGGGGAAACCAGTGGAACAGGAAGCAATTGGTCAGGTGCTATATCAAGATATTTTGGAGCCTTCCACAGGAAACCAGTATTGATGTTCACTTGAAGCTGGACAGCATGGGAAGGAACAGGAAACTGTGGAAACTCTGATGCAGTCAATGTTGAGGAGTGATATGCCAGTGAGTTCCTATATGACAGAGAAACAGATGATACAGGATGAAATTGAAGAGAAGGTGCCACAGGAAGATGCTATAGAACTTTCTATAGAATGCCCACAGGAAACGGAAAACAAGGGATGTGCCTTCAGTCTGGAAGAAAATGAGCTAAGAGAAGACTTGCTTGATTTAATAGACATGAAAAGATATATTAAGATCAATGAGAGAAATAAACTGCAGATGGTCAATAAAACCCAAAAAGTCAGAAGTCTGATAAAACAAATGAATGCAGTAATTAGGACTGCCCATTGAGATCCATGTGATATAACAGAAGCAAACAGGATATATTACTGTACTGCTAAATTAATAACTGATAACAAGAACACAGGGTAGTGAGGGGAAAGGAAGGGGAGAAATCGAATACCATCATGGAAGTATCAAATAGAGAAAACTATAAAGCAAGTAAGGCAAGAAGTGTCACTGTTAGAAGAGTATAAAAGAGGAAATAGCTCAACAAAAATACTAAGAAAGATCGATGTGATGAAAGCAATGCACAGTATTAGAACAGACCAGTATCTATCATGCACTATTGCAAATAGACTAAAAATTTCAGCACAGGTGGAAAAACCTTGAAGATACACAGATAAATATAAGGGAAAGGTACAAAATAGGCAATTTATTGATGCCCCAAAAAGTTTTATAGAGAGTTGGGCAATATGGTAAAAAGAATTGCAAGACCGTCAAAAAAGAGAAAGTAGATACATTTTGGAGAAATATCTATGAAGATCCTGTGGAACATAACAAAGATGCTAAATGGATAGAAGAAATAAAAGGAAGAATAAGAAATAAAGGTGCAGGATATGAAATTGGATGAAGTAACAGTCAGAGAGATCGAGACAAAGTTAAGAAAAGAATCTAATTGGAAATCCTCAGGCCCAGATGCAGTACCTAACCTTTGGTTAAAAGTATTAACATCTTTGCACGAGGATTTAGCCATGAGTAATAACTGTTTATATGCTCAAATAAATAAAACAAAATCCACATCAGCAGAACCAGCAGCAAAAAATCCAATGTTAAGTGTTTTATTAACATCCACTTTTCGTTCAAAAAGACTGAACTTCTTCAGACAGACATCAAATGATGTCTGTCTGAAGAAGTTCCGTCTTTTTGAACGAAAAGTGGATGTTAATAAAACACTTAACATTGGATTTTTTGCTGCTGGTTCTGCTGACGTGGATTTTGTTTTATTTATTTCAGTTTGTTTTAATTTTTCTGTTGCTTCAGTTTGTTTATATGCTCAACCCGAACAGACACCAACCTGGCTAACAATAGGCAAAACAATACTCCTTCTTAAGGGTGAATCTGAAAGCTACCCTAAAAATTATAGACCAATATCTTGCCTTCCGACAACGTATAAACTATATATGGGAATTGATGCTGACAGAGTTTATAGTCATTTAGAAGAAAACTCAATTATGGCAGTAGAACAAAAGGGCAATAAAAGAAAGTCATATGGAACAAAGGATCATTTGTTGTTAAATAAAGTCACACTGGAGAACTGTAAAAAGAGGAAGAATTTAAGTTTGGCATGGATTGTCTGTAAAAAAGCATTTAATAGTATCCCACATTCATGGATAAAAGAGTGCTTAAAATGTATAAGATAAACCCTAAACTGATTGACTACATTATAGTGACCATGAAACAGTGGCAGATCACTTTGCAATTAATGTATGATAAAGGACAGATTATTATCCCAGGGATAAAAATTCAAAGGGGGGGGGGTATTCCAGGGTGACTGTCTGTCACCATTGCTATTTTGCCTTACCATTAACCCATTAAGCTGATTACTTAACAACATAGTCCATGGCTATAATTTGGCTCTTAAAAAACAACAAAGTATAAAGACTTCTCATATTGTCTTTGTCAGTGATTTAAAATTGTATAGCTCATCAGATGAGGAACTAAAAGCACAGCTGCAGGTTGTCAAAGCTTTTTCAGATGATATAAGAATTTGGTCTTGATAAGTGTGCAAAAGCAATCTTTAAATCAGGAAAACTGCAGCACCAGAAAAACATCAGTTTAGGACACGAATGTGATATAAAAGAACTTGAGCAAGATGGACTGTATAAATATTAGGGACTTGATGAAGAATCAATAATAAAACATGAACAAATGCGAATAAAACGTAGTAAGGAATACTTTAAAAGACTTAAATTATTTCTGAAAATAGCGTTGATATCTAAGAAAAAAATCCAAGCTATAAACCAATATGCTGTTTCTGTCCTAACTTACAGTTTTGGAGTGAGTGACTGGCCCCAAAACGTGTTGGATAGATTAGACAGGAAACCAAGAAGGATGCTTTATGCTCACCAAATTATTTATAAAAATCAGTGTGTACCAAGATTATATATTCCCCATTCCGAAGGAGGGATGGGTCTCATTGAAACTGATTGCATGTATAGATCTGCAATCATGGGACTCTGCACATATCTACTGACCTCACAAGACCCAAATGTAGTGAAAGTTTTGAAACATGAGGAGAATAAATCTAAGATGACTTCTCTGCTTAATTTAGCAGATGCATATCGGCGTCAAGCAGGAATGGAAATCAAACCAGAAGTAGATAAAAATTGAGCAGCAACTGAATGTGCCAAAAAACAAAAGAAACAATATAAGGTGAAGATGAGAAGGCAAGAAATGTGGAGAAAGTATAAATATAGTTGCAAGTATAGAAAACTCCTGGAAGAACCTCATATTGATCAGGAATAAACACAGGGATGGTTAAGGAGAGGCAAATTCAAACCAAGAGATGAAAGGTTAATATTGGCAGCCCAAGATAGTGGGTTATGTATACACTGGTTTAAAATCCGTTGAACATGTGGGAAAAACAGGCAAATGTAGGTTTTGTAAAACCGAATTGGAAACAGTTGCACAACTTGTTGCTGGTTGTGACGTACTTGTGATGCCCATGCACTGGCCCAGTAATGAAGGAGCCTCAATCCTCACCATGGACACCAGTGAGGGATGTCCACATTGAGGAGTGTCCACATTGGGAAGGATAACAAATATGCACACAGTAAAGTACAATTTCCCTTAAGAGCACACAGAGATCACAGTCAGTCTGGGGCTGGTTTCTCCCTTTCTCTCCGTATCCCAAATAAGAATCCCCACTGGCACAACTGTAGGGTACAGATATCAGCTGAGTAGTTAAGCCAAAACCTCCAGTGCCCTCTCTGTCCAACCAGTGCTTCATGTCCCTGCCCAAGTAGCTCACACACACACACACACACACACACACACACACACACACACACACACACACACACACACACACACACACACACACACACACACACTTTGAGATTTGGTTTATATACAAACACACAAAATCCCCTGGGGAAGGCTGGCACAGGTTCTCCAGCTATGCCCTCTCCTGCCAAGCTATAAGGTAGTAATCACTGCCACCAACTACTCTTATAAGCTACTAAAAATAACCTTACCAAAGGGTGTCCAATTATTACTGTGCAATATTATTATCCAATTAGTAAGTGTGGTGAACAGCAAGGCTTATTTGGAGTGGCTTTGTACAGGATCACTAAATGCATGCAAGTACTCTAGAGCTTAAATTATCTCTACAAAAAACAGCCACAGTTAAAAGGTTTAAAATATTTAATAATAAATAATAAAAACACAAGACAAATCTTCTAAAGTCAACACAGTGCTAGTCAAGAGTTCAGAAATTACAGGAAAATGCTTAAAGTAATACTGTAGAATAGTCTGACATAAAGATAGAAAACAGCTAGACTAAGCTTACTATTTTCTATATATTTCTTAAGAAAAACACTACTTACATACAGATAGAGCAAAGCAAGTGCTAGTGAGTGGTCATTTCTGAAGACAAATGCAAAATGCTCTCTATTTCTGTCTGAGATCCCTTAAATTGATAATACATCACTGCTGACTCACTTTAGATTACATCATTCTTCTCTGGTTCCCAGGCTAACAGAAACTCAGAGTTTTAACATTTCTTTGATCTTGCATCTGGCCAGGAAACTACAGAAATAAAAGACATTATATATGTAAAATCTAGCCATTAACTCTGGTCTCAAAACAATAGAAGGAATTCCTCAGTTCAGGCATTATGTCTCCGAGCTTTGAGATCAAACAGTCATACAATGCTTGACTTATCAGCTTTCTTCCAGCAGAGTGCACTGTGGTTAAATTTTTGAAGTTCAACATTTAACACAGTTTTCTCACATTTAAGAGGACAAGCCTGTGGATTATATTCATATTTACAATGACATAGCATTATTTACAAAATTCTATCTAGCTAGGCTGGCAGCCTTCACATATCTTCACATATACTCCCCTCAGAAAAATCAAGCTAGTTTTTCAAGTGACCCTTGAGAAACGTTGCTTGAGAGGGTTCGGTCTGAGTATACCTTACCCATTTCCTGTCTTGAGACCCCATCTGCGTTGGGGTTACTAACCCCACTGCGGTGCTGCACTGACATATCATATGCTTGGAACCCTAGGCTTTATCTTAGCAACTTGGCATTTTGCTGGCTGGCTCAGTGTATCCATGTTAGGGGATTGTGATCTGTAACTACAGTGAATTTTCTTCCATACAGATAAGGCTGATGTTTCTGCAGTGCCCACACTATGGCTAGACATTCCTTTTCTACACCTGCATAGCATTTCTTTCTGGGTTGAAGCCTATGACTGAAATAAACCACTGGGTGCTCTTGTCCCTTTGAAGAAATCTGGCTAAGTACAGCCCCCACCCCATGGTTCGAAGCATCCACCTGCACAACAAATTCTTTGTAATCTGGATTGGCTAACACAGGGGGTCCTCCCAAAGCTTCTTTAAGCTTCTGGAATGCCTACTCACATGCTGGGGTCCACACTACCTTATCTGGCCTGTTTTTCCTTGTCAGGTCTGTGAGGGGAGCAGCTATGGTACTATAACTGGGGACAAACTTTCTGTAGTACCCTGATGTCCCTAAGAATGCCCTCACCTGCTTTTTGGTAACAGGTGCAGGCCATGTCATAATTGCATCCACTTTGGCAGGTTCTGGCCTGATCTTATCACTCACCACTCTATATCCTAGGTAAGAGAACTATGCCATACCCACCAGACATTTGCTGGGCTTAATGGTCAACCCTACCCTCTGTAGTCTGCCCAGCACCTCCCTGACATGCTGAAGGTGCTCTTGCCAGGAATGGCTGTAGACAGCAATATCATCTAGGCAAGCAAGGGCAAAACCTTCTGCTCCTGCTAGGATATGATCTATCAGCCTCTGGAAAGTCGCCGGGGCATTTTTCATCCCAAAGGGCATCTTTGTAAACTCATACAAGCCAAAAGGAGTCACAAAGGTGACCTCTCTCTAGCGCTGGGAGTGAAGGGCACCTGCCAGTAACCCTTGGTAAGATCAATGGTGGTAGGATACCTAGTCCCACCCAGCTGCTGTAGGGCCTCATCTGTCCTAGGCATGGGGTAAGCACCTGACTCTGTGTGACTATTTAATTTCCTGTAGTCTACACAGAACCTGGTGCTGTCATCCCATCTTTTGGCACCAGCACCACTGGTGAGGCTCAGGGACTGTTGGACTCTTGATTAACCCTAGTTCCAACACTTGCTGTATCTTCTCCCCACAGAGTCTGTTTGACTCTCTCAGGCACCCTGTAAGGGGCATGCCAAATAGGCCTATGGGGTCCTGTATCCACCTTGTGCTGCAAAAGATGGGTGCACCCTGGTTTCCCAGTGAACATGTCCCCAACCTCCTGTAACACTGCTCAGATTGCTCAATCCTAGGTAGTAGATAGCTGCTGGGACATTGCTACCCTTTCCACTGAGGTGTCAGTCCGAGCCTCATTGAAGAGATCAGTCATCAGATCTCCCTCAGACTCCTCCTGCAGTCCACTACAAATACACAGCACAAGAGCCTTCCTATCACGGTAAGGTTTCATCATGTTAACATGTTACAATTTGTGCCCCTGCCTCCTGCCTAGCAGTTCTACCAGGTAGTTAGCATCACTTACCTTGCTTACCACCTTGTAAGGTCCTTCCCAGGCCGCTTACAGCTTGTTGTCTCTGACAGGAATGAGAACCATTACCTGCTGCCCTACAGCATACTCTCTAGCTCAAGCATTCCTGTCATACCACACCTTTTTCTGTTGTTGGGCTTCTGCCAGGTTTTCATGGGCCAAGCCCATGAACTCCCTGAACCTTATCCTGAGGTTTTGGACACATGCCACAACAGACTCCTTGTGAGATTCACACTCACCTTCCCACTCATCTGAAATTAAATCTAGAGGTCTCCTCTCCCTATGCCCATACAGAAACTCAAAGGGTAAAAACCCTGTGCATTTCTGGGGAACCTCTCTGTAAGAAAACAACAGATGTGGCAAATATTTGTCCCACTCCCTCTGAAACTGGTCTTCAAATGCTCGTACCATGGACTTAATTGTAGAGTTTAACCTCTCAACAAGACCATTAGTCTGGGGATGGTAGGGGTGGTCTTCAGGTGCTTCACCGCACAGTACTTTCACAGACAAGCCAGCAGGTCTGACATGAAATTGGCAGCTCTGTCAGTCAGTATTTCATTTGGGAAACCTACCCTGCTGAAAATCTCTGACAAAGCATTTGCCACCTTTTCTGCCTCAATGGAGGGCAAAGCCACTGCCTCAGGGTATCTTGTAGCATAATTTACTACCACTAGGATATATGTTTTCCCTGTGGAACTTGGAGTACTCAGAGGCCCCTCAATATCCATAGCTACCCTCTGAAATGGCTTCTCATACACTGGCAAAGGCATCAAAGAAGCTCTCACCTTGTCTCCTGCCTTGCCTACCTTTTGGTACTGCTCACAGGTCCTGCAGTACCCTGTTATATCTCTAGAAATTTCAGGCCAATAGAAGTTCTGCATAATACATCTCTTTGTATGTTTTATGCCCATATGATCTGCAAAGGAAATATCATGGGCTATGGCTAGAAGCACCAGATGGTAGGTTCTAGGCACTACCAACTGCTGTATTCTCTTACCTTCTAGCCCTCCCTCAGGGGTCCACTCTCTATACAGTAACACTTTGTCCCGGTATACAGAATCCCCCTTCCTTTGAGAATCAGGTGCCTCACTGGCTACCTGCTTCAGACCTTGCAATGTAGAGTCTGAAAGCTGAGCCTATCTCAACTCTCTCTCTTTGTAACCCCTCCCAGCTCCTCTTCCACAGGGAGTCTGACATCCTCTGACAGCAGTCCCTCACTGTAAGCCTGGGTACTTCTACTTACTTCTACCTTTGCAGTCACTCTGTCCAAGGGAACATCATCACCTGCAAGCAGCTGTGGCTCACCTTCAGTCTCACTGGTACAGAGTAGCTCCCTCCCTGATGTAACCACCTCACCAGTCCTGGCAACAAGTATGCAGTCTGTCTGGGTCTCCTCCAGGCTACCAGACCCACATGCTTGTCTCGAACCCTGACTGCATGTAACTGCATTAACACATTGTATTGCCTCATCAAAATCCTTCCTTATCAAACATCTGCAGGATGGTAGTTTGGTACCCCTGTTGTCTCAAGACAACCTACTATTAGCATTTTGTCTTTCCCACTTACTGGCTCCCTCACCTTTTGTTGCCCACCTTGCCTCCTTGGATATCTATATGTCACATGGCCCTACTGGTTGCATTCAAAACATTTAACCCTAGGTCCTGGAAGTGTACCTGGAGTAGTGGCTTCCCCTGCTACTGGAAGATTCTGTTGGGGCAGTCTGGTCTGCCCACCATGGGTTCCTTTAGACCCATGAGCAATACTGGGGGTCCTTTCATGTGCATGGATGCCCTGCTTGCTAGGTATAGGTCTCCCTTCTTCACTAATTTATCTGAAGTAGCACATTGTCTATCAGCTAACCAGATCCTCATGTCTTCAGGCAATGTGCTAAGGGCTTGTTCCCTCACCAAAAGGTCTGCCAGCCCTTCAAAAGTGGTGACCTAAAATCCACTTACCCACCTCTGAAAATAAGAGCTCAGTTCATGAACATATGCACACACACTTTCATCTGCCTTGTGTCTATGCTCACAAAACTTTTCCCTATAAGTTTCAGGTGTTAGCTTAAAAAATTCTAACAGGCAATTCTTAACAGCAGCATAATCAAAACATTCACAATCAGAAAGTTTGAACAACACAGTTACAGCTTTAACATAGAGTAAGGAGGTCAGGAGCCATACCCAGAGCATTTGGTCAACATCATACTCTTTACATACCCTCTCAAACATATGAATAAAATTATCAAAATTATCCCCCTTTGTAAACTTCGGAAGGAATGTACTGAACTTTTGTGCTTCTGGGGTCCAATTACTCCCTAACCCATTACCTCCATGACTCTAGTGAGGAGTCAGCATCTCCTTTTCATGTTGCCCCTGCCTTTCCTTCTCCTCAGCTTCCGGGCATAGCAGTTTTTCATTCTCCTCAGCCTGTAGATGTCTCAGACTCTCTGCTGCTTCTGTTTCCAAATGCCTTGCCTCCAACTCAAGTCTCTTAGCTCCAGATGGATTTTTAAGTCCTCTGCAGAAAGGTTGAGCTGTCCATTCTCTGAGTGTTGTGCATCTCCATGGCCAGTCTGATCATCCTCCTGATCGCTGTTTTCTGATGCAGCTGTGACCAAAGCTGCAATCATGTCTGCCTTAGTTATGTTTCCATGCCCCAGTCCCTTAGCCTGGCACATCTCAGCCAACTGGATCCTTGTCAGCTTGCCATACTCCTCTGCTGAGATGCTTGCCTGCTCTCCCTGACTAACTAAGCTAACAAAATAAATAAAACAGTTGTGATCTTAACTCTGAATATTCACTGTGTGGCTGATTTAGAGTAAAAAAACACCTTCAGTGATCACTGTACACAAGGTACAGGAATTCACTATCCACAACACTACAAGCCAATTGCCAACCAATTAATATATGGTGCAGATATTCCACCACTGGCAAGCAATTAATATCTGATGCCCATGCACTGGCCGAGTAATAAAGGAGCCTAAGTCCTCACCACTAACACCAGTGAGGGGTGTCCACATTGGGAAGGATAACAAGTACACACACAGTAAAGTATAATTTCCCTTAAGAGCACACAGAGATCACTGTCAGTCAATGGCTGGTTTCTCCCTTTCTCTACAGATCCCCAATAAGACTCCTCACTGGTGCAGCTATAGAGTAAGGTCCTTAGCCAGGGTCCCAAGCCAAGTCCTACTAGCACTCTCTCTGTCCAACCAGTGTTTAGTGTTCCTGCCCAAGTAGCTGACACAGACACACACACACACACACACACACACACACACACACACACACACACACACACACACACACACACACACACACACACACACACATACACAGTTTAAGATATGAGTTATATACAAACACACAGACACTCCTGGGAAAGGCTGGCACAGGTTGTCCAGCTATGCCCCCTTCTCTCCAGACTATAAGGTAGAAATCACTGCCACCAGGACCCATACTTTTCAGCTACTCTATGGCCCTTCCAAAAGGGTTTCCAGTTTTACTGTGAAATATTATTATCCAAACAGTAAGTGTGACCAAAACTTTTAAGGCTTATTGGAGTGGCTTAGTACAGTATTACTAAATACATGCAAGTACTCTAGAGCTTAAATTATCTCTACACAAAACAGTCACAGTTGAAGGGTTTAAAAATATTTAATAATAAATAATAAAAACACAAGACAAATCTTCTCAATTCAACACAGTGTTAGTCAAGAGTTTAGAAATCACAGGAAAATGTTTAAAGTTATACTGTAGAATAGTCTGACATAAATATGGAAAACAGGTATTCTAAACTTACTATTTTCTATCTATTTCTTTAGAGAAATACTAAAGTCTAAGATCCTACTTACATACAGACAGAGCAAAGCAAGTGCTGGTGCATGGTCAGTTCTGAAGACAAATTCAAAATGCTCTCTCTTTCTCTGTGAGATCCCTTAAATTGATAATACATCATTGTTGACTCACTTTAGGTTACACCATTCTTCTCTTGTTCCCAGGCTAACAGAAACTCAGAGCTTTAACATTTCTTTGATCTTGCACCTGGCCAGGAAACTACAGAAATAAAAGACATTATATATGTAAAATCTAGAAATTAACTCTGGTCTCCTAACAATAGAAGGAATTCCTCAGTCCAGGCATTATGTCTCCAATCTTTGAGATCAGTCATACAATGCTTGACGTATTAGCTTTCTTCCAGCAGAGTGCACTGTGGTTACATTTTTGAAGTTCAACATTTAACACAGTTTTCTCACATTTAAGAGGAAAAGCCTGTGGATTATATTCATATTTACAATGACATAGAATTATTTACAAAATTCTATCTAGCTAGGCTGGCAGCCTTCACATATCCTCACAATACTAATGGCAGAAGGACTGTATACTGAAAGGCATAATAATGTGGCAAGACTGTTGCACTGGAGATTGTGCAAACATTGTGGTACTGAAGTGGCTGAAAAACACTGGAAACATGAGCCACAAAGCATCATATAAAATGACGTTTATATCACATGGGATCACCCATTACCAACAGTTCAAAATATAGATGCTAGAAAACCAGATAATAGCAGTCTAAGAAAAGAAGACACAAGTAGCATTGATCATGGAAATTGCTACACCCATTGACTATAGTGTCGTGCGTATAGAGTGACACAAAGTCATAAAATATCAGGATCTACAGACAGAAACGAGATCAATGTGGAAGAAAGATACCCAGACAGTTCCATTAGTAGTTGGAGCAGTGGGTCTTATAAAAAAAGAATCTACAATCGTATTTAAATATGTTAGCAATCCATGTAACACCGTACAAATTGCAGAAGAAGTCATTACTGGGCACATTGCGAGTGCTGCAAAGAATACTTTTGACTGATATCAAAGATTGAAACAATACTAATTTCATGAACTTTAATTGTACTTTCACTTAGGAATGTTATCCATCCCTGTCATGGTATTAGAAACCAAAAAGATTTGGAAAAATGTGAAAAGAGTGGTATGTGTAGTTCACACCTTCTGTATGTATTTACTGTATTCTCATGGTTAATGGTGTCAATTATATGATCACTAATGCTGTTTTTCTCCCTACAATAATTGAAGATCATTTTCCTTCCCATGAGGAATTATCAGGTGTGTGTGTTTTTTTTATTCCTCACATATGTCATGTATGTTGGCCTTGTAACCAAATTATATACTCCATGTATGCAGATTCTGAGAAATATAAATACAGTAGCCCTCATTTAAAGTCATTATTATTTGTAACATTGCAGTGAGATATATATATATCATATGTCTTTGATGATATCCATTATGTGGTGGAAGCATATTGTCTTTGTATCTTGTAGTACATCAACTATCTGTATCATCCAGCAGCCCATCCATCAATCAAGATGCATCTCAGAATGGTAATGGGTCTCCTGATGCACAGGATTTTGAGGTGTTTGGAGAGTCCATCCATGAGGTTGACAGTGATGTTGCTGCAGCTATAGCCTCCAGTGTGGAGGTCAAGTTGTCTAGCAATTTGGATTATGCTGGCACAGTGGAATTTGAACAGGGTGAGGCCATTGACCAACAGGTCCCAGTTGAGACCACTGCTGATGGCAGTTCCACACAACAACCAGAAATAGGGTGTCACAGTAGAAGTAGACAAGCAGATGCTGTTCATGTCCAGGTGTCAGAGGGTGTTCAGATCCTGCTGCAAGCAAATGAACCATCACAGCAACAGCATTGGTCAGACATCTGTGCATTTGCCTATGCCACAGAGCGCTGGCACACTAGCTAAATGTCATACTTGAAAGACAAGCACACAGACACAATAAGGTAATAGCTACATTAGCCACTCAGAATGAGAGTCTGTTTGCTGGGGCATGGTCAGTCAAAACCCGTCCCCTATGGTACTGCAGCAGTATCATACTACCAGCAGGATTCTGTATTACCTTTGCTCAGCAGATTGCAACACTGGAGAGGCAGGCCACCTGTCCATAGAACCACCATTGACCATCCAGAATCACTGTCTGTGGTCCAACTTGCACAGAGTTCAACTGCTGTGGTCCCACCAGTCACAAGGCCTTCAAAACACAGTCATGCTCCGTCATCTCAACATGGTGTTTTTACCACATCAGTCTCTTCTGTGGAGCAACCAGGATAATACTTGTCTGTATGTGGTTTGGGCAAAGTAAATTGTGGTGTAAGATGTCAGCACAGTCACCCTAGACTGGGTTAGGAGTGTGTCCAACAGGGTAGTCCACATAGCTGGCTCATATTATTCACTTACCACTTTACTGTGATATGTGTCTTCTGATGTTAAACATTTTGCATCATGCCCTGTTTAGTTTCTATTTTTTCATCTTATTATATTGTAGAGATAGGAATGTGTAGCACTAATGCGTGTCCCTTATTGCTTTCCATACACTGATCCAACAGTCTGATTGTGTATGCATACCTGTGTCAGTTCTACCCTGAATTGATGATCCCTGTTGTGACACATTTACATATGTTCATGTTGTAATATGTTAATGATTATGGTGTTATGTCTGATGTTCAGTGTGCACATCTACTGGATACTTGTCATTAGATACAAACTGTGTTGCTGTGATGGGGAAACACCTGAACATCACTGTTCTGTCTGTGTACTCACGTATGTGTGGCTTGTCATGACTCAAAGATGTGGGTCAGACACTACTGTGTTTCCTGGGCCTGCACTTTTGATCACACTCTACATTGCTTACGCCTGTGTCTTCTGTCCCCTGTGTCCTCCTGCTCTTCCTCTAATATCTGTGGGATGTCCTCTTCAGATATTGAGGGTCATTGGGATAGTTCACCTACACTTGCAGCAGGAAGACCACCATGTGCTCCAGTTAGTATGTTGTGCAGCATGGCACACACCATTATTGTCTGTGCTGCCTTTTCAGATGTGTATTTAAGTGCACCCCCAGATGTGTTCAAATATCTGAACCCAGCTTTCATGGAATCATAAGATCATAGGAGGTTACTAGGCTAATGGCCCTGGGGCCCTTACAAGCCTAGTCATGAGTTTATCCCCAGAAAGAAACCTCAGTCAGCACCTGTCAGTGACGGACACAGGTGGAACCCCTGGGACAAATTTATAGTTTTACATCCACTCATCAAGGTTGCACTTCAAAAGGGTCAGTGAGGTATTCTGTTTGACGTGTATGGGAATTCTATTCCAGAGATGGGGCAACCTCTGGGAGACAAACCTGTCTCTCCAGAAGGTTTTGTTGATGTCACATATTTGATTCAGGCCTTTCAAGTGGGTAATGCATGAGGAGTTAGACTTATGGATAAGGAGCAACTCTAGTAGGGCAGGCTCTGAGATTGCCTTGTAGGTGAGGCACAGATCCCCTCTGATCAATCTGTACGATACCAACTAGAGTGATAGCAATTTGAGCCTGTCCACATAGGATGGGTGTTGGAGGCCATGGATTCTCTTTGTGAGGTATTTCTGTGGCCTTTCCAGTTGGTGTGGATGGTTGGAGAGGTACATACCAAATTGGACATTTTACTCAATTATTTTTCTAGTCAGGGAGGGGTATAGAAAGGTAATAACCTCCTTTTCCTTGATAAAATTCCTTTACTTATGAGATGAACAAAGTAAAAGGCTTTTCTGGCCACTGTCAAATGTGAGATTGTTGTCAAACTGGGTACCCAGGTCTCTCACCACAGGCTGTGTGCTTAGGGGGATGCTGCTGATATAGTAATAAGTAGGGGCCATGTTTTTGCCGAATGGTATGATGATGCATTTTTTTGCATTTATCTTGCAACCATGACTTTGGCACTAGTCATTAGTTGCTGTGAGACCCTCTTGCAGTATGTTAACATCATTTGGGGAGTCAATGATGGCATCCAACTTACAGTCATCTGCAAACTTGGTCAGGCACAGGCCTTTTGTCTTTACCTGGACCTCTGAGAAGTAGATGCCAAACAGTAGGGATCCAGGACAGATCCCTAGGAAACTCCATTAGGGACATGTCTGCTACTGGAGGTGGAGGCACCTATTTTGACCTTGAGGGTCCTGTCAGTGAGCCAGTTGGCTAACCAACTGATGAGATAGGGATTTATGCTAAGTTGTGTTAGCTTTTCGATGATGCCCAACTGGAGGATTGTGTCAAAGGCCTTGCCGAAATCAAGGTAAGCAGTATGTACTGACTTTCCCTCATCCAGGGCCTTAGTGACAGTCTCAAAGAAATCAACCAGGTTCAACAGGCAAGATCTGCCCTTGATGAATCCAAACTGGTTGGGGTCAAGTGCTTGGAGATTGCCTATATCCTTGTTTATGAGATCCATAATAATATGCTCCATGGCTTTACAGATCAGACTTGTCAAGCCAATGGGGCAATAGTTTCCAGGATCAGTAATGGCACCACCTTTGTGCAAGGGGATGACAATGACAGTTCTCCACTCTGCTGGAATTAAGCCTGTACTTAGGCTGTGGTTGTATAGGGTGCTCAGTGGCAAAGCTAATTCTTGCTGGAGATGGTGCAGAATACAGCCTGGGATACTATCAGGTCCCATGGAAGCTGAGTTCTTTGCCTTGGATAAGGCCTTTAACACTTGATCTATGGAGATGTGAGGTATGGGACAAGGTTGGGGATGTTGAAAGGGCCTTTGGGGGGACAGGAAGTTGATGTTTGTACTGAACCTATCTGCTAGTAGGTTGGCTAAGTAAACAGGATCAGTGTAAAGTGATACTGTTAAGTACTAATTTGGAACAAACCTGGGCTTTGCCATGGAGGTTCTTCATGTAACTGAAGAAGACTTTGTTGTTTCCCTTTGTTTTGGAGGCAAGTTTTGATTCATAATTGGCTTTTGAAGTTTTCACTAGTGATCTAATTTGCTTGTTGAGGCTAATGAGGTAATTTTTCCAATATGGAATTTTTTCCTTTTCACCCTTGGACAACAGTTTCTTCTTTTTGTTGTAAAGCCTGTTTATAGAGGATGTCCACCAGCCAGCTTTGTATTTCCTTGAGGAGCAGGTTTTAGTTCTGTTGGGTATGGCTGAGTCCATGCAGTTGTACAGGTGCTTGTATACTGCATTGGCATACTGCTCTGCATAGTTTGCTGCATCATCTGAGGGGGCAGTGATGTGTAGCTACTGATATCATCCCTTAGGAGGTTGTAGTCAGCTTTTGAGAAGTATTTTAGCTTGATTATGGCTGTGGGATGCTGGGTGGGATAGAAACTTTGAATGAGACAGACCAATGATCTGATCTCACCAGGGAAGAACATACTATGGAGTGGTGCAGCAGTCACCCATGTTGGTAAGAACCAAGTGCAGAATGTTATCTCCCCTTGTGGGGGATGAAACAAGCTGGTGTAGTCAATTATAATTAATGAAGTCAACAAATTGTTGGGTGAGTGCATTAGTGCAGGAATAGTTCACCCAGTATATGTCCTCTTACCCTCTCCTCTTACCTCTCAACACTCAGAATTGCTAGAGACACACACATATATGCAAATTGGAAGCCACACACTCTCCAGCCAAGACCGGAATAGCTGGTCAAGAGGACAAGGGCAATACTTGCACCACACAACATGGAACACATAGCCCTCCAGAACACACACCAGCACTGCCTTCACATAAAAACACAAACCACACACCCACATTTGTGGAGGCACTCAATAAAAATCTACCCAAACAGCAGAGATCTCCAAGGCAGAAATGCGCTTGACCACCACAACACAACACTAATCATGAGACACATAACTCTCCTAAACAGTGTGCCACTCAACCAAACTCCCTAAGGCAAAACAGCATGTCCAACACACTAGTCATAGGTGACTCGATATTGAGGCACACTGATGTAAGGTGCCAGGATCCACCACATAGCACACACACTCAGGTCCCTCAACAACAGTTACAAATATGACTCTGTCATTGTACATGTTGGTCTGAATGACCTGAGACATACCTCCCTGGACTACACGAAAAGAGACATGGTGGAGCTCTCGGATTATGTAGCCAGGCAGGTATGACCCTATCCCTGAGCAGCATCCTACTATCACCCAGAATGATACCACAGTACAAGCAGAAAATGATTGATTTCAACAATTGGCTAAGTTTCTGGTGTCATTCTAAGGGGATCCAGTATCTGTCTGCCTGGGATGACATGACTGACAGACCGCGATGCTTTGCTAGAGATGCCCTGCACCTGTCACCCCTGGGCTTCCAGATACTGGCCAAGGTTCTTGCCACCCCTATAGTGCCTTTTGTAGGCGGTGTTCCAAAGACCAAATTACCACTGTAAGTGCTACAAACAAATGCAACCTGAGGGTCATGCTGCTCAATGCTAGAAGTCAAAATCTCAAAATGCACTCACTCAAAGCACTTCTTAAAATGGAGAACATCGACATTTGTGCTGTAACAGAGACCTGGGTCAAAGCAGCAGAAAACACCAGTACAATACCAGGATATTACTCATTCCACACCTTTTGGCCCCAGAACTTGGACCAAAGCTCCAAAGGTGGGGGTGTTTCAATATCCATAAAGGATGTGCACATCTCCAGACTGGTAGCCCAACACAATGCATCAGAGATACTTCAGGTGCATGGGATAATATTTCATTGTATTTCTTATTTGCTTCTTATTGTCTTCTTATTATCTGTAGCAATTAAGTTTTTATTAGATTTAAGAGATAATATTTGATTTTAGAGTTGCTGTAACTCTGAGTCCCATTCTTTAATTTTATTTTTGTAGCAGCTAATGGTTTTACCATATAGATAGGCCTTAAGAGAATCCCAAACCATAATTGTGTTTTCTTCAGGTTTATAATTAATCTTTAAGAAAAGCTGAAGTTCAGAAGTTATCCAAGATTTAAAGTCTTTAATTTTTGTGATATATGAAGGAATCCTTGAAGTAATAACTAATTGTTTGAATTCCAAGTGTATTGTTAACAACAGGGAATTATGATCTGAAAAGGGACAAGGTTGTATTGAAAAATTCAAGATTTTAGAATAAAGATCTTGTGAGATATAAAGTTTATCAGTTCTAGTTTGGGTACCATGTCTATAGTCCTGGTGTGAGAATAGTAAAGGATTTGGTCCCAAAGCATTCAAGATATATTTTAATTTAAACAATTCTGTCCATTTTTTTAACTGTTTGGCTGTGGAAAATAGTCTAGGAGATTTTCTATTGGTAGTTTCTGTAATATCTGTGAGTCCAACCCCCATACCCGGGAACCAGTATAAATTAACCAGGGTCCAATTCTATTTTTAAACTTAAGTATAACTAAGGCCATAAGTCCATCATTATCTACATGTTTGTAAATGCTTTGGGGATTTAAAAAGTCTTTTCCCATAGAATTGTTACTCCTCTGGTCTTATTTTTATAAGAAGATTGAGCAAGTATTGTGTATTCCTTAGGGTTCCACATAAATGTGTCATTTATTTTAAAGTGTGTCTCTTGGAGAAAAACTACTTGAGCCTTGTTTAGTTTAAGATACCTTAGTAGGTTGGCTCTCTTATATGGGTTGCTTACGCCATTAGTATTTAAGGATATAAAAGTTAAATCCATATCAGAATTATTTAAAGATAAATAATAAATGAACTTGTATTAATAGAATCCTGTATACATAATACTCTTCCTGAATAGAGAATAGAATATCAATTGTCGTATTTCTAATTATCTCAATCCAAATAACTTTCCCCATGAAAGATAAAAGTAAAACAATTGTGTCAGGCATTTCAAAATTAGAAAAACAGTTAAATAACAAAAAAATAGCATATTTCACTCTGTTATAAACTTTAATACACCCTTTATATGGAATGAGATGCATTCCTAGTCTAGCAAACAAAACTAAATCTGCTAAACTACCTATCCCGACCATCAACTTTTGTTGGTTTGAGCCCATGAAAACAAAGTAAAAAATGGAGAATATATTATAAATTAAGAGAAAAATAGTAGTGATAAACAACTAATCAGATATTGATTCCAGTTAGATTTTAGAGATGAGTTACATACACTATTATTAGAATCATTAAACATTTATACAGTAATTATTCACTAAGGAAGCAAGAGACATATTAGGGTATATATAATCTGAATTTACTGCTTAATAGACTAAGGGAACATTAGCTTTATTAACAATATAAATTATTACCCAAAATACCTAAGCATGTCATCTGTATTAGTTCTAATAAAAACTTCAAAATGGCAGAACAAATCAAAGAATCATTTAGCATTTGTATTTACTTGCCCTCTGAATAAATCTTATCATGACAAACTCCCACTAAATAAAAACTTCACGAGAATTGGGTGTTAGCACATAGTGAGTGTTTATCATTCCCAAAAGATGCTAACGTAGATTTGAAAAACTGAAATTAAATTGTTATGCTACCTAACCTAAGCATCTTCATAACCTATCTATGAAATTTAAGAAACAATCAAAAATTAATAACACTGATAGTATCGTTCATGAAGGGAAAAGGAAAAAAGTCTCAGACATAGGGGACATTCTGGAGGCTTTTAATTATCATTATGCAGAGCATCATAAAGATAAAATAAGTACAAATGAATGTGAGAAGTTAGAGAATATAGTTCCCAACATAACAAGAATTCCTGAGGAACTTAAGTTAGATCTACAAAAAACTATTTCTCAAAAAGAAATTATAGATGGGATTAAAGGAAGTAAGTCTAATAAATCACCAGGAATAGATGGCTTAATTATCAAAATTTATAGATTGTTCCCTTCTTCTATAATCTTTCTCCTACATAAAACCTTTCTTGAAGTTCAAACATTAGCAAATATTCCTTCTTCTTGGAGATATTCTCTAATTTCCCCTATATTAAAAGAGAATAAGGACCCTAATCATTGCAACTCGTATAGACCAATCTCTTTGTTGAATAATGATTATAAACTATGCATGTCAATTATAGTCAATAGATTGAAAATACCCATATCTAAAATAATTAATGAAGACCAAACTGGTTTCATACATAACAGGCATACACAGGATAATATTAAAAGAGTATTAACTCTGATAGATTACCTCAATATAGGAAACCATGAAGCATTGATAATAGGTCTTAGATATTCAAAAGGCCTTTGACTCCTTAAATGGGTTATTTATTTAAAGTCTTGCAGTTGTTTGATTTCCCCTCTTTTTATAACAATGATAAAGAAAATCTATTAAAATAATCTAGCATATGTCAAATTAGGTCCCTTTACTTCCAAAGCAATCCAAATCACTAGAGGTACTAGACAAGGATGCTCATGTTCCCTATCCAATTTGCTCTGACCATAGAAGTACTTGCCATTTTAATACATAATAACCAAAAGATAAGAGGTATAAATATATATGACCAATAGATTTCTAAAATAATGATGTTTGCTGATGATGTCTTACTTACCTTACCCAACTCTAAGGAGGTGTTAGGTGAAGTGGATATAGTAACAACACATTTCAAAAAAATCTCAGGACTCTCCTTCAACAAATCTAAATCAAAATATTTATTATTAAATAAAAAAAAGAACATGCAGGTTCCAGTTAATCATATTATTGGAAATAAACTCTAGACTATTTAGTAATAGTCCTAGGCAAGAATATAGAGGAAACCTTACAGCTTAACTATGCTAAAGCCATAGACTTAATCAAGGCATTAATAAGCAAATGTGTTTATAACATTTGATGATAGGTTACAACTGATAAAAATGGTTTTGTTACCTAAAATATTATATATAGCACAAGCCCTTATACTTCCACCAGGAAAGAAAATCCTTAAAGAATTCACTTCAACTCTGATGAAATTCCTCTGGTACCCCAAACGAAATAGAGTGGCATATTCTCATCATAACAGAAAATGGGAACAAGGGGTGTTAAAATTCCCAGAGAATGAAACTTATATAAAGGCATCTATAATTAAAATAGTGATGAATTGGATAAATCCTAGATACTCTTCCAACTGGAAACAGTTACACTTCATTATACTTCTTCTTCTTCTTTCAGCTTTTCCTGGTTAGGGGTCACCACAGCGGATCACCTGTCCGCTCATGATTGGCAGTGGAGTTTTACAGTGTCGAGTTGCCAGCCCAGTGCCCAACCTTCCACAGAAGACACACACATGCACTCACAACTAGGGCCAATTTAGAGTGTCCAATCCACCTACTGCATGTCTTTGGGATGTGGGAGGAAACCGGAGCACCTGGAGGAAACCCACGCGACTACAGGGAGGACATGCAGACTCCGCACAGAAGGCACCCCAGTCGAGGATCGAACCAGAGAACCTCTTGCTGTGAGGTGACAATGCTAACCACTGCACATTATTTATCAAAAAATGTTTTGGTAACTGACAAAGATAACAAGATATGGCACTCTAATGTAGCACACACAATGGAGGAATTCCTGTCATCACTGAAGAAATGCATACTAATGGAGAAAAGAACTAAAGAGTTAAAAACTGTTTCTAAGCTATTGGTTAATAGTCCATGGAGGAAAGTTTTGAATTTGGTTGATACCCTACAGATGGAACCAAACTCTTCCTAACTATCATAGTTTATATATTAAGTTATTATTTAACTACAAATGTTTTTATCTGAATTGTTTTTGTCAGGCTGAATGTAAATACTGTAAATAGTTATTGAATGTTATGAATGTATTAAATTATTGTGTTATTTAATCAAAATAGATGTAATTTGTGTAAAAAAAAAAAGAGATACTTCAGGTGCAGCTAACATTGGGTAAGACAGCAATTCAGGTCGTAGCCTGCTATAGGTCCCCAACCATGTCCCAAGACTCACACTCCACGTTCCTAAGCACCCTAGATAATATTAGAGTCCAACCTAACACTCTCATACTGGGTGACTTCAACTACCCCTCCAGTAACTGGGAAAACTACTCATGTGCCAATACACTTGCCCAACATTTCCTGGAATTCATTAATTCCAATGACCTGGACCAGCTTGTTCTTACCCCTGCTAGAGATAGCAACATCCTTGACCTGGTCATTACTAACATTGCCGATTATTGCCCTACACCAATAGTCAACACCTCCCTGGTTAGATCTGACCACAAACTAATCACCTTGGAAATCCACATCCCTCCCACCCCCCACCCCTCACAAAGATAATCACCATGAAAAACTTCTCCAAAGCTAACTTTGGGCTCCTAAAAACAGAGGTGGATAACTTCACAGCACCCATGTAAATGGAGAAGAGTTGCATGACCGCCTAATCATACACCAGTGCACTGTACGAACACGTAAACAAATACATGGATCGCGCCATACCCAATAGAACCAAGACACTCTCCTCCAAAAAAAAGGAAGACAATTTGATGATCCCCTGCCATAAACAAACTCTACAACAGAAGGGGAAAACTGATGTGGAATAAGGTGAAGTCCCAAGACTGACTGGAAAAACTCCCTTATCAGCCTCAACAAAAAGTTGAGATGCCTCATCAAATCCTCTAAAGCTAACTATGAAAACAGAATTGCAGCAGATAGTAAAGACAACCACAAGGCCTTCTATAGTTATGTAAAGAATCACCATGGCAAAACCCAGATTTTCTCTGAGCTACTGCACAATGGTATGTCCTATACTAAGCCAACA
Source organism: Protopterus annectens (assembly GCF_019279795.1). Lineage (NCBI taxonomy): Eukaryota > Metazoa > Chordata > Ceratodontiformes > Protopteridae > Protopterus > Protopterus annectens. The sequence continues at coordinate 1,465,996,656 of NC_056746.1, read as the reverse complement.
GATATTGCCAATATACTGGCCGACAGATTCAGTGCCAACTTTACCCCTCCCCCCCAAAGGACCAATCACAATACCAGTAGATTGCCAGGCACCCAGTACTACTGCTGCACAGGTTAAAACAGCACTGTCCAAGGCCAAGAATATGGCTTCTATGGGACCTGACAATATCCCTGGCTCTGGTACCTCACCTGTGTGCCCTGTTCAGTCACAGCCTCACCTCAGGCTTTGTCCCTACTGAATGGTGCACTGCTACAGTCATCTTCTCCACAAAGGATGCGTGACTACAGACCCTGGGAACTATTGACCCATTAGCCTGACGAGTCTGATATGCAAAGCTATGGAAAGCATCATCATGGACATTATCATGGACCTAATAAACAATGATATAAAGAATCTCAAAACTCTGGATCCCACACAGTTTGGTTTTGTGAAGGGTTGAGCATGCCTGCTCAACCTGGTCAACTTCTTTGAGTCAGTCACCAGAGCTGTGGATGAAGGCAGGGTGGTTCATAAGGCCTACCTTGATCTGGACAAGGCCTTTGATACCATTCCTCACTCAGGAATCATAGAAAAACTCACTAAGCTAGGCATCAACCCCTATATCACTAGGTGGGTTGCAAACTGGCTCACAGATAGAACCCACAGTCTGAAAGTAGCTGACTCCAAGTCAGACTGCTGACCAGTCACAAATGGAGTCCCACAGGGTTCAGTCCTGGGTCCTCTCCTGTTTGGTATCTACTTCTCTGAAGTCCAGGCCAACATGAAGGGACTCTGGCTGACAAAGTTCTAAGATGGTTGTAAGTTGGGAACTATTATTAATTCCCCAAGTGATGTTGACATCATACAGAAAGGCCTCATTGAGACCAACGACTGGTGTCAGAACCATGGACTTAAGCTCAATGCCAAAAAATGTGTCATCATCCCCTTTGGGAAAAACCCAGTTCTCATGAATTACCACATCGATGGTAGCCCACTGAACACATAAGGCGTTATAAGAGATCTGGGAACACAGGTTGACAACAACCTCTCTTTTGACCACCACATTGCCACTGTGGTCAGAAAGTCCTTCTATGTGGCACATCTCATTGCTAAGGGTTTTGCATCCAGGAAGAAAGAGGTCATTGTCTCCCTCTACTCTTCCCTCATTGGGCCAATCATCAAGTACAATGCCTCATTTGGCATGTACCTCACTAGACACCTGCAACAACTAAGAGGCTTCAAAAGTACCTCACAAAGAGGATCCTAGGCCTTAAACACTTGTCCTATATGGACAGACTCAAAAAACTCCAACTATTCTCTGTCTCATATCACCTACTTAGAGGCAATTTCTGCTTGACTTACAAAGCCATGTCTGACCCATCTCTGTTAAAAATGCTACATCTAAATAAATCCCAATCTCTCCACACCACACACTCCAGAGACCTCAACCTCATTACCACAATCAACAGAACATGATGGAGGGACAGGTTCATAACCCAGAGACTCTTCATGCTATGGAACAGACTTCCCATACATGTCAAACAGAGTATCTCACTGGCCCTCTTGAAATCTTGATGAGTGGATGAAAAATAGAAAATTTACCCTTGGGATCACTTCAGTGGCTCTACTCAACAGAGGCACTGGGAACTAAGGTCGGTGGCACAATGCCAGTGTAATCCTATGGGCTAGGCTTGTAAAGGGTCCAGGGCTATTAGCCTAGTCCACACTTATGAACCTATGTTTCTTGGAAATTGCTGATCACCAGAAAGTCTAACTGCTTTATAGGTGACAGCTTGGAATCTGTGCTTATATTCTGATCCTGGTGAGAGTAGGAGCAGAGTGCATTGATTCCTGACTCTTTCTGGTTGGAGAGTGAGTATCTGTGCTTAACGTACCTGATTGGTCTGGCTGCTGTTCGAGAAATCTACCAGAAAAAGGCTACAAGCCTGCAGAACCTTGCATCATCTGAGACAAGACTGTGAATCACCAAACAGGCCATGGCCTGCTTCTCTTCTTAGAAATTGGTGCTAACATTTTGCTTCTAGTGAGAGAAGAAGCAAAGGAGTATTGTACCCCAACAGAGTGAAGCTGTGCTGAGACCAGCATTAGTAATAACCATTCATGTGACTCCCCTCTTTTCATAATTTTTGACAAGGTAATTTTTTTGTTTTCAGTAAGTACTGCTTGATTTCTTTCTAACTTCAGAATATCTGCCTAAATACCTCATCCTTAAATATTTAGGGTCTATGTATTAGTTTCACCTCAAGTGTTTGGCAGAGCTCTGTACAGACTCAGACACCTTGAGTGACATTTTCCTGTAAAAGCACAATTGAAATTTCTTCAATATCTAGTTGCACACAGGGCAACTAGTTTGCAGTGACAAGTATTGTCTACATAGTTGCAAACCAGATACTCCTGACAGTGATTGATATTCTCACTCCAACAGTCTAATCAATAAAAAAGGGCCTGTTGCCATGGATATGATCTTTTCTACTGCCTCCATTACCAGCTTGGTGGATATGGGCATCCTGAGGCAATGTAGAAATTGCCTCATGTTTACTGACAACCAGTTAATTCTTAAACAAACTGATACGGTATATGAGAGATGTATTTACACAACATCACTGGAGACAAAGATATCAAGGAAAGTGCACCTAATGTCAATAAGGTTGTCAGTAGTACACATGCTGCACCCGTCATGCACAATTCAAAGCAGACATATAGACCCACATATACTGAGGCACTTACATGTAACCTTCCCAAACCACAAAGACCTCCTAGACAAAGTACACACAAGAAATACCCTCAGCAGCCCTAAATGCACTCTTTCAAAACAATACCCATATCAACACATAGAGCTACATCTCATGGAGCCTCTACCTCTAAGCCAATAAGGCAAGTCACTACACAATCCAACATTCTACTCATTTGAGACTCCATTGTGTGACCCACTGATGTCCTTTTCTCCAGCCTGAGTAAGGAGAAAATTACAATCAGTTGCTTAGCAGGGGTAAGGATCCACCACATTACACATGCACTCAAGTCATTGGATCACAGTTACCAATATGACTCAGTCATAGTCCATGTGGGAGTAAATGACCTGAGATGTACCTCCCTAGACTATATGAAGAGAGACATCATAGAGCTTTCAGAATAGATGTCTCAGGCTGGTATGAACCTAGCATTGAGCAGCATTTTACCTTCTCCAAGGATGATGCCACAATGTGAACAAAAGATGATTGACTTTAAAAATTGGCTTAGTTTCTGGTGTCATTCTTAGGGGGTTGCAATATTTGTCGGCATGGAAGGAGATGGTCAGCAGACCACACTGCTTTGTCAAGGATGGTTTGCACCTCTCCCCTCTAGGCTTTTGAATATTAGCTAAAACATTGTCTTTCCCCATAGTGCCTTTTTTAGGCAATGCCAAACTGAAAGTACTTCCGACGTAGCAAATCAAAACCAAGATAATCTAAAGGTATTATTGCTGAATGCTAGGAGTCTAAACAAAAAACTCCACTCCCTAGAAGCCCTCTCTACCCTAGAGAATGATGATGTCTATGTGGTCTCAGAGACATGGTTTAAAGCTGTGGAGAGCACACCAACAGTGCTAGGTTATAATGCCTTCCACACATTTAGGCCAGCTATTCACAAGCAGGGACTAAAGGTGGAGGTGTCTCTATTTACATAAAAAATAAATATACTTCAAGGCTGGTCAAACAGGACAATGCACTTGAGCTGCTACATGTTCAAATCACCATACTGTAGGTAAAATAGGGTTCCTATGAGTTCAACGAAAACACATTATGTCAAATGCGTTTTTGTCGACACGTAGAGCAAACAGGCAAAACAGTGAAGCAGCTGTTTAGCAAAATTTTCCCTGGGAAAGAAGTCGCTTGACCGCTTCGTTGTTTTGCCATGTTCTGAAGTGCAGTGTGGTCCCTTGTCCAGTATAACACCTGAGCGTGATTGTGCAACAGTTACTGACCTTAGGGTTAGGGTGCGGGTTAAGGTAAGTGCATATGTATGAAAGTTTTTACTGTTGTATATTTTATGTTAAATGTATGGTTGAGTTCCGTGTGTATGTGTTTTCAGTTGTTTACTTTTATTTTGGGGGGTAGAGTTAGGGTTAAGGTAAGCGTGTATGTGTTTGTAGCTGTTTATGTGAATGTGCAAGAGTTACTGAGCTTAGGGTTAGGGTGCAGGTCATGGTAAGTGCATATGTTTTAAAATGTTTATTTATTTTTTTCTCATTAAATGTATGTTTGGGTTATGTGCATATGTGTATTTAGTTGTTTGCTGGTTTTTGGGGGGCCATAATTAGGATTGGGTATGGGTGTATGTGTTTGGAAGTGCGTAATGTGTTTTTATTTTTTGGCAGGGGTTGGAACAGCAATTTCTTTCCCTAGGAAAGAAATCGATGCTCTTCGGATTCGACATTTTCAGCTTTCACTGAAAATGTGTCGATGTAACATTGTTCGCTGTTTTAAGTGTTCGATGTTGCAATATAGACATGGTAAAATCCAATACCACTTCCTTGCAAGTTATAGGTCCCCCTCTATGACCCAGGAAACCCATACCATGTATCTAAACTTATTAGAAACACTAACCATCCAACAAAATACCATTTTCATGGGTGACTTTAATTACCCCACTATTAACTGGGAATCCTAAACGACATCAAATGTACATGCACAGAGATTCCTGGATTTTGTAAACACAAACTCCCTGGACCAGATAGTCAATACCTCAACTTAGAGTGCAACCATACTGGATCTGGTCCTCATTAATATGGGAGAGTGCTGAACACCCCCTACTGTAATGCCTTCCCTGGTAAGGTCAGACCAAAGTAAAAATAAAACCTGGACCCCCAGCTAAACTAGAAATATTCAGGAACTATTCTAAGGCTAATCTCCTGCTATTAAGTGAGAACCTGGCAAAATTTCAAGCGCCTATAAACCTTGAGATCACTTCTGCATATGCTGAACTGTTCACAGAAACCCTGTACAAGCATGTTAATAGCTGTATAGAGACAGCTATCTCCACCAGGAAGAAGTACAGAACTAACTCAAAAAACAAGCAACCCTGGTGGAATCACAAAATCAGTCAGATCAGGCAGAAGAACACCATGGCAAAAATTAGGATGTGCAGCACCCAGCAGGATAAAAGCACTCTCATTAAACTAAACAAACAAATCAGAGGACAAAGTCTATCAAAGCCAAATTGTAGGCAAGTTTGGCCTCCCAGGCCAAGGACAATCACAAAGCAGTCTTTGGCTATGTCTGCAACCTCAAAGGTAATATAAAATTGTGTGCAGAGCTCATTGTAAATGGAGCCACCTATACTGAGCCAGAAGATATAGCAAACCTCCTGGCTAATAAATTCAGCTCCAACTTTACTCCTCTCTCTCCCTCAACATTCCCTCAGGAAATATCATCAACTATAACTCCCCCTACCATCACCAGGGAACAGGTCTTTAATGCTCTCTCCAAGACCTGCATCAATGGGACCAGACAATATCCAAGGGGTGCCTTCTAAATAGTATATAACATGACCTATCAGTGCCTCTGGAATTACTATTAACTGTAGCTTCCAAACAGGCTTTGTGCATCATGAATAGAGAAAGGCGACAGTCATCCCTCTGCACAAAGGTGGGCCATCTACAGATCCTGGAAACTACAGACCCATAAGTCTCACTAGTCTTATATGTAAAGCCATGGAAAGAATTATCATGGAGATGATCAATAGAGATATAGTAAACCTCCAGACACTGGACCCAACCCAGTTTGGTTTCATAAAGGGCATATCATGTCTACTCAACCTTTGAAAAGGCCACCAAAGTAATGGATGAGGGCAAAATTGTTCACACTGTCTACCTTGACCTGGCCAAGGCATTTGACACAATACCTCACTCGGGTATTGTTGACAAACTCAAGGGGTTAGATATAAACCCATATGTCACCCAGTGGATAGCCAACTAGCTCACAGACAAGACCCAGGAAGTTAGAATTGGGGAGTCCACCTCTACAACGTGGCCAGTCACAAGTGGAGTTCTTCAGGGATCAGTCCTTGGACTGCTCCTTTTTGACATTTACTTCTCAGAAGTCAAGGCCAATGTCAGTGGTCTCTGGCTCACTAAATTTGCAGATGATTGCAAATTAAGAGCTGTCATTGAATCTCACACTGACACAAATGTTCTCCAGGAGGGGCTGACACAGACACATAACTGGTGTCAGAGCCATGGGCTAAAACTAAATGCCAAGAAATGCATAATAATATCTTTGGGAAGTCATCCATCCCTGGTAACTATCATATTGACAACATACCCCTTAGAATTGACCCAGTAGTCAGGGGCTTAGGAACACACATAGTAATCTAGTCTTTAATCATCACGTGTCTACAGTGGTGGGGATACCATTCTATGTTGAGCATCTAAGTCCAAGGAAGTCATTGTTCCACTGTATTCAGCATTCATTAGACCTATCATTGAGTACAATGCACCTGTTGGTATGTACCTAACCAGGCATATCCGACAACTGGAACATCCACAGAGATTCCTCACTAAAAGAATACAGGGCATAAGTAATATGTCCTTTATAGACTGCCTCAAAGCCCTATCCATGTATTCTGTCTCCAAAAGGCTTTTGAGGGGAGATCTATGCCTGGCATACAGGGCATTTTCAGACCCAACTCTGATGGACCTTCTGCATATCCACAAAACAAACAGTACCAAAATTACCCATTCTAAAGATGTTATCCTTGCCTGTGATATTAATAGGACCTGCTGGAGAGATAGGTACATATCCCAGAGACTACCCCATCTATGGAACAGGTGCCCCTTTCATGTGAAGCAGAGTTCCTCCCTAATCCAATTCAAGTGCAACTTGGACAACTGGATGGAAAACCAGAAATTCATAACTTCTTTGGCACCTATGTCTCTAATGGACAGAGGTAACCTGTAAATGGTTCATCTCTCAGGCCCCTGCTTATACTTATCAAGGGTATCAAACTTGTCAGCGATTTGGGATGCATGGCTAGGATTAAAAAGGCCCTTGTGGTCGTTAGCCTAGTAAACAACTATGAACTTAAGCAGCAAGTTGCATTTTTATATATATATATATATATTTTTTTTTACTTTTGCTAGAGATGTCACCATAATCCCTAGTATTTACTTAAATTCCTTGGTGTCAGTAAAGCACATGCTGAGGATTTCAGAAATGAAGTCTTTGTGGCTGATTCTCACATTTAAGTTGCATCGTGTGTGTGCAGTGTGTTTTGTAATCAGACTGGCATGCGTGGAATCCTTAATTATCCTACACTGTATATGTAGGTGCTTGGGCTACCTTCAGCATTTCTTCTGAAATCATATCTGTAGCAGGTGCGCTGAAGTCCTTCTTCGATGTGCTGCTCGGTCCACAAATAGCTTCCATCAACTTTATGGAATGTGCCCCATGAATGACATCAAATGGTTTTATAGTACAACATGGCTGTGTGTAGAACTGCATTCTAAAGTATAACATGCAGCATTTCTTTACCTTCAAATACAACACTAGTATTTCGAGTTTGGCCTAAGGTAATGATATTCTGAAAACTAGTTGAATTATGTAAAGGATCATAATGTTAATATTTAATACAGCATCACATGAGCATCCTAAAACCTATCAGATTTTCCTCCAGAGCATTGTATATAGGCTACAGTTAATGATAAGGAAAAACAAGCTTAGATATAATTATTTTCGAGAATATCTGACGTTCAGGTCACATAGTCTCAGAACTGAATATGCAGTGATTTTTTTTTTATTAAGTTTCTTTTGCTACTACATTTGCTGTAAATGTTGTGCCACCATGTTTTCTAATGACAAGACCACCAGTAAGAACATCATGCAAAATACTACAACATAGAGAATTATGATCAGATCTCTGACCATTATCCAGTTGTTATGAATCAGAACTGAAAAGCCACGAAGCACCTCATTAATCAGGATATCAAAAAATCTCATACTTGGATGCAAAGAAATTCACTTTAAATTTGCTCTAAAGCCTAAGATATAAATCTTGACATCTGTGCTGAGAACCCATAACAAGCAGGGTTATGATAAGAAAACACACATCATAGTTTATAGTGCTTGGAACTTTACCTGTTCTAAGGTGCTACTACAGTCAAGGAAACAAAGTGAAGGTGCAGTAAGTGTTTAACAGCTTTGAACACTGTGAAACAATGCTGTGACATGAAAACTGGCTCCTCACAGAGGTGGGAAGCATGGTTAGCACAAAGCTATTTAAAAACATGTTAATTACTTAAATCAGGCATGCATTTAATGTGTTTTAAACATCTTTTGCACCTCTTGCCTCTGCTCTGTGGTTGTCCCTGATCACTGTTAATGCTAATTCATACCCAAAAGATAAAGATACAGAAAATACACGAGCGTTAGTAATGTGTATGATTCGTACAGGCACATATCCTAAAAGGTATGTTCCCATGCCCACATGCGAAGGGAATGATGACATGTTGCAATCCTTGCTGAAATACTGCTGTACAACTAACCTGGGCTGTAGAACAGAACTCCTCTGCATGAGAATAGTAAAAAAAAACTCAACAAGAAGCCAAAAGCTGCTTTAAAACCAGGCAAAGCATCCCATGAACTGAGGTTAGCATCTGAGGTAAAGTTGAGGTAATATATAATAATATGTCCTTCTTCAGCTATGTTAGAAAACAGAAATATGTGTCAACACTTTTCTGAACTTTTCTTCAATGGAGTATCCCACTGAAATCTGAACAATATCACAAATACAGTGGTAAATAAGTTTGCCACCAATTTCTTCCATGAAACTCCCATTCCATCTCCATTCATCCATGATTTACTCTCACTCCCTACCACGGCTTAAACATACTTCCAAAGATGAAAAGAAAACACTTGTTCTATAGATCCAGATAACATATGGTTTTGTCTAATAAACAGTATCAAACATGCAGTCACAGAACCCCTTCTTAAATGTTTAGCCTTATCCTAGCTATGGGCTATGTTACCAATGACTGCTGCATGGCTGTGTTGAGGCCTTTCTTGAAGGGGTTGCTCCCACCATTAACCCTGAAAACTACAGGCCTGTTAGCCTTTTGAATCAGAACTGAAAAGCCATGAAGCACATCACATTAATCATGATATCAAAAATCTCACTAGGCTCCATCCACAGCAATTCAACTTTGTAAAAGGCAAAGCATGTCTGTGAATCTTGTCGAATTCTTGCGAAGGTGACTCAAGTAGTGAGTAGTGGTCAAATTGTTTATAATGCTTATCTTGATGTGGCCACGGCATTAAATGACATTCTATGTAAAGGAATTATCAGCTTTAAACATTGTTCCCTACATGATAAGAAGGATAGTCAGCTGATTCAGGACCAGAATGTACATTGACCATGTAGCAGATACCTCTTCTAACATAGAAAAAGCAACCAATGTCTCCCCCACAGATATGTGCTTGGTCCTGTCCTATTCAGCATTTACTTTTCTGACATTACAACTAAAAGCAATGATCTCTGTTTGACCAAATTTGCTGAAAATTGCAAACTGGGTGTAATTAAAAAAAAACATGTAAAAAGGGCTAAAATTAAATACTAAGAAATTTAGTATTAATCTCTTTGGGAAATAGAAAATCAGTTTTGCATACAGCATTGACAGCACCCATTATCAAGTGAAGCAGGGCGTAGAGATTTAGGCACCTGGGTAGACAACTCCCTCTTATTTGATCACCATGTGGCTACTGGAAATTCTTCTAAACTTCACAACTAATTGCTAAAGCTATTTCCGCCAAATCCAAGTAAATAATCATTCTTCTATAGTCAGCCTTGGTCAGACCCATTATAGATTATACAATGCAACCTCTGACATGCTTCTCGCTAGACATATTAAATAACATAAAATGCCCTAGAAGTTCCAAACCAAAAAGATCTCTGGTTTTAAAATCTTAATTAACAGAAAAGACAGGAAGCCTTGTCCCAATACTCTGTCTTACAGATTGCTAAGGGGTGATTTGTGCCTCTCTTACTGTACTCTTAGAGATCCTGTTTTCTTTGATATTGTTTTTCTTAGTTATATATAGTAGCTAACACTAGAGATCTAAACCTACAGCAGCAAATAAATAACACATGATAGACAGATAGATTAATCCCCCAGCATCTTACCCTGCTCTGAAACAGACTGCCCCAGGCAATGTGCCTCCTTGTCTTCCTTGAAATGTAACCTGGATGACTGAAAACAGCCATGAAATTACAATGGGACTTACAGGCCTCAACCTCCTTGAAAAAAAGTGGTAAAGCCTGAAGGTGCTTAACTGTCAAGGCACACATGATCACTGGACTGATGGCATAGACTAGCCTGTAATTCTATGATGCTGTGAAGAAGTGTTATAACACTTACCAGCAAAGTGTACAAGTCCCAAGTGTCCATCCTGCATGAAGCATCACTCACAATCAAGTCCGTTGCAGATACATACCATATACCTCCCGTTCACTCTACATTCCTGTACACAGGCACCTTATACGCTGCAGATATGTGTCAACATTATCAAATCTGTGCAGATCCCACTGTAGTATGGCTGCTCCCCTGGATGTATATAATGTCTGGTAATTAGACAACAAACTGCTTCAGTGACTTATCGGTGTACAGCCTGCAATGATGTCTGCATGCGACCATTTTGTACTGTTGTCATGATGCTCCTGATCACATTAAATGTTAACAGTCTCTGCAACCTCCTGACAAACAAAACAGGAGAGTGGCTAGACAGACAAATGTTGCCATCTTGTCATTACTAGACAGCAGAGCTTACAGAATACATGCCAACAGAATAACAGGAGACATTATTACATGCCTGTGCGTATGAGCATGAAATTATTGATTCGAAAACAGAAACTACAAACATGGGAAGTATCTTATAGTTTTAACTTTTTGTCTTTGTAGATAAGAGCTAAGAGATGTTATATTAAATCATTACTAGAAAGCATCTGACATATATTAAAAAGAAGTCAATGGTTCAGTATCGTGGGCAGATAAAAAGGTGTGCATTTATGACAATTTGTAGATCTAAGATGTATTGTTCTGTGTTGTCTTGAATGTACTGCAGTTTTCTAAGGCTCTTATTCTAAGAGGAATCTTATTCCAGATTACAGGAAGGATGTGACTAGAAGTTTTATCTCCTGTTTTGGTGTTTGTTTTGGGATACAGTAACATTTGGTTGTAAGACCTTAGATGTCTATGCGGCTTTTGTTATGTTAACTAGACTGCTTAGGTCTGTGCAGGAACTTACACTGTGTGCTTACATGTGGATGTCAGGTGCTCAGACAAGACTCATGGCAGTGTAGTAGTGAATAGTTAAGGGAAGACTAGCTGTTAATCTGATAGTTCTACTGTAAGCAGCTTCCAGGTTTCTTTGTCACATGTCAATGACTGGCTTCCCTAAATTAGATTAAATATGATCTATACAAAGTTTTACTTCATTAAGTATATATCCCCTTTCTGCAAATCCTTGATCACTGCTCTGCTTGGAGAAACCGCAGCCAGCAAAGTTCCACCTTCTGCACTGGCTGCTAAAGTTTTTTTTTTCATTTTTCTGTTAGGCTGTGCAACTGTAAAGTTAATATATTAAGTAAATGAGTGTGAGAAGCAACCCCCCACCAACAAGTTTGGGAGTACAGGACAGTTATTCCTACCAACAATGCATTTATTTGTTTTTTTTCATTCTCTCAAGACTTTGACCAGGTTATTTTGTCCATTTGTAGGTCTGGGGAGTATTTGCTGAAGGAGATATTATGGAACTCAGTGTACCGTACTTTACTTTGGGTAGAAAAGCCTGAGGCAGAACTGCTTTATTTCCAGTCCTTGAAACTATTGTACCCTATAGAACACACATTTTATAGCTTACTGCTTTGAATGTGGCATTTATTTGTTGCTGAAGGGAATATTATAGATTGTAGTGTAACCTTTGCAGCTTATTATTTCTACCTGATTTTTTCCCTAACCCATTTCTGTTGAGATCATACATATCATATCTGAACACATAGCTTAACCTATACATGTTATAATATTCAGAAGTATTCTTCAGCATAACCAAACAGACAAACCAAAACTTTGTATTTTTTGTTGATACATTCCATCTTATATTTATATCAGTCCATAGTCGTATAACATACCATACATTTTACATATGTAATTTTCCCTCTATCCTGTACATTTATTTTGACCTTCAAATTATAACACTCAGCTATATCTTTCTTCTCATATATTTCTCTCATTCTCTTTTGCCCACCTTCCTAGAAGCTGTGTTACATTTCTGCTTTAATCTTTTTACCCAACTCATATTACCTCATCCGTTAGCCTATCCTTGTTACCCTAACCCTACTGATATCACATGATTTTCATCCGTTTACAACTTCCCCTTTTAACCCCCCTGCCATTAACACTATCACCTTCCTGTCTTCCCTTCTACATACCTCCTGCCCTTTGCCTCCTCATAAATATGCATAGCATGCCTCCTTCCTTTGCCTTCCTATTGTCTGTTTCATGTTGTGTTTCATGTTGTGTTTCATTGCTTTCCATTGTGTACCAGTTTGCATCTCCACCATACATAGATGCTGTCTCCTTTGTTACCATTCTTCTACAATACTCTTTTTTTAACAAAAAACATCTTTATTAAACTATCACATATGATAGGTAATCTTACATTTGTAATAATGAAAAACAAACCAGATTAATACAATTTTAGTTGCAAATACTATGCATCACAGACCCTGTTGACACAACTGTAGTTGCAAACATTATACATCACTTATAATATATCCTGTGATTGTCAATTAAGTATCACATAGCTCATTCAAAACCTGCCTTCTTTTAAACCTCGTTCCTCCTTTGTATATTATATTCCCACAATTCCTATATTTTCCTATGTAACTTGCTCCTACCCTTTTCTAAAGATCCAAATTCCAGTTGTTTTATCTCAGTTACTATACTCACTACTTCTAGTAAAGTTGGTTTAGACTTTGATTTCCATTTTCTAGTAATACTCTTGGCTTTCCCATTCACCCTTCTGTCCTGGTACTCTTGGGGTCTTATACCATCTATGCAATAGCCACATACACTTTTAAAACCTTTACCACACCCCCACACTTCTGCCCACATCTTGTCTCTCTTCTGTGCCCTGTTTTCCTTTATGTATCTCTTCCTGAGTTTACTTAAGTCTATTACTTGCCCCTTCTCTCCCAAATGCCTTTACATGATCCCTAGCTTACCTCTTTCTATATCAAAGTCACTCTGCTTTACTCCAGCACCTACCTTAATCTCTCATTGACTCCAATCTTTTCTTTCTACATCTAGCATATTGATTGCTTCCTGTATAGTAGCCTATCTTCTGTTGCTAGTCCAAAGGGTCCCTTCATCTCCATGTGGACATTCATTTCCCTATCTCTATCCCTTTCTAGGTGTCTGTTCTTTATATCTCAGGCCATTTCCATCTGACAACCTCAATATGCTCCTAAATTCTTGGTGCTGTCTCACATTCATTGCATCCCTAATTCTAATCTCATCTTCTGTGGTAATCTTAATCTCATCCTCTCTTTCATAAACTTTTACTTTCCTGCTTTTATTGTTTTCTCTGTCTCTCCAAATTTTTTCTACACCTTCTCTCAGACCTTCCATCTAACCTCAATTCCCAAGCCAGGGGAAATAAAGTGGACAAAGACTGTAGCGTTTGTGCTATAGTCACTTCCATAGCATACTTCTTAAAAACAGACTTAGCCCATCTTATTACTCTTTTGTGGGTCCACACTGATTTTCCTCACCTATCCTACTCTTCCTTCCTCTCTATACAAATCTGTCGTATACCTTCTGTATTTCCCCTAGCCATGATGCCTCGGGTGTAATTTGTTTTACACAACATACAAAGTACTAATGGTAGCACTACTACTCTTTCCGCTTCAGTTCTTACATGCGTTGTATTCATCCTACTGGTTCATTTGTCCAGCATTCCTTTAATCATGTCCTTTTACTCTTCTCAATTTTCCCCTTGATCTCCAATATGACATCATTTTGCTGCTAAGGATTTCTCCCTCATTAGACAATGCATTCCTTCCAGGGTTTGTACCCCCTTCTTTCCCTATTACTAATGCTTTCCTACAATGACATGCCATTCATGATTCTTTCCTAACCTCCTTAAAAATCTTCAGCACCTGAGATAGCATCTCTTCTACATACTCTAATAACAGCATACAGTCATAAGCGAATACATTTAAACTGCTCTTCCTGGCTCTCATTTCAAAGGTATTTATTGTCTGTATTAGCTTCTCCATGAACAAGATGAAAATCCCTGGGGAAAAGTAGACGACCCTGCCTAGGTTCCCTATTGAACTTCATGTTATCTGATCCCCACCCTATGTACACTAATTTGAACATTTGGCTTACTCTATAATGTTCTTATATAATCTATAGCCTTTCCTTGCCCCAATATCTGCATCAAGGTCTTCATCTTAATGTCCCAACTTATTGAGTTGAATGCCTTCTGAATATTCATGAGTTCCATCCCACCCCACCCCTTTTACTTTTTCCCTCTTACTCCATCTTATAAAATGTAACAGTTTCCATTGATCTATACTTGACCTACTGTTCACAAATTCCATTTGTGACTTCACTACTAAATTTGGCAGTAGCATGACTTGCCTGTCCTAGTCACAATTTCCTAATCACTGTTACTTAAAGCAATTGATCTTAAAATTTGCTGGGCTTACCTTCACACCTTTTCTTTAAATATCCCTTTCTGGCTGCTGCACTGATTACAACATCTCTTACTCTTGTACCACACTGGCTACAGCATCTCCTACTCTATTTTATTAAACAAATGTGCCATAAACTCACCTATCTGCATTCTGATCGACAATAATCAATTGGCAACCTTATGGGCCACCTGCTTTACCTTTTCCTGTCATGTTTAATTTCCACTGTTAACTCTTCCATGCTCATCTCATTCTGCATCCATTCCTTGTCTCTGTCTCCAAGTGCTGTCCCTTCCTATTCCTCAGACTTTGTTTGATTTGACTCCCCTCATGCATACAGTTCCTCAAAAGGTTTCCTAAATTCTTCTTAATTCTGTGCAACTTTCTTATCTTGATGTGTGTCACTCCAGTCCACCATGCTTTCTTCTATGAATCCTTACATTTGCACACTAATAAATTCATACCTTTGTTCCCTTTATTTCTCCACCTACCACCCTTCCGTTTCATTTATGTCTATATCAGTTCTTATTCTAGATGTTGCACTTCCTCCTGTGGCTCATTAATCCTATTGTCCCTACCCATCATCACATTGTCTGTTTGTTCCTCTTCGTCAGTCCTGTCCACATGCTCCTTCTACGACTCTCTATCTACTTTATCTGACTGTTTTACTATCTATTTTGATGTCATTTACATCGGATCAATTTTTCCTTCCAAGCAGACACTCTTTAATTCCTACCTCTTAGTTTTAACTTGTCTCTTCAGACTACCTCTCTAGTCTTGTTTTGTAACTACTCTTTCTAAAATGGTCCTTTCCATTTACTTGGATACCATCTATACTCCTCCAGTTCCTCCTTACCTCCTTGCCATAATACAGAAACAAGACATGATCTGACACACCTCTTTCATATATGCCTATAGTTTTTACTTCACATGAGATCTGCACCTACTAATATCTTATCCAATCTGTTTTTGTCTAATAAATGAAAACTGTTTCACTTTTTCTCTCTCTCCATTCATCTACCACTCCTATCTACTTTATATATATGTTCCTCCAGACAAGATAAGTGAAACTGACTATTTTTTGCAGGTCATCCTCCATAACAGTCATCTGTGTATTGTTCCTTTGATAATATTTCCCCCCAATCTGAATCACCTAGCTATCTCTTTCCTTTCTCCTCAGTTTTTAGCCTTTCTATCTAACCTCATGCCTCCAACAGTATACAATTACAAGCATTTACATTATGAACCTCTAATGCATTGCTCATATTTTTATATAACACTACATTTGTAGCATAATGTTCTAATATAACACAGCTTATATTGACTGGGCTTGCTTTCTTATACGTAAGTCACTCACTCACCTCTAATTATCGTCTTACTACAACTAACTAATGAACATACGAATTTACCTTATGCCACTACGCAAAGAAAATATAGTCTAACTGTACCTGGTCTACAGCTAATATGAAATAAATGTACCTGTTAACTCTTTCTTTACAAGATATAATAACTATTTTCCTACAAAACCAATAAACTAACATTTTCATAGTCCTAATGCCTTATGCATGTCCTTTTGGTCTAGATAATATCCTCTCAACTGCTTTGGTCACCCACTAGGTCAGCATCCGTAGAAGAACTTTTGCCCTCTTTTCTTCACAAACCAACAAAGATTTACCTCAATCTGAGGCCTGAAATTTTGTCAGTTCAGCTTATTAATCCTCAAGGCACTATACAGCACACTCCATTGCCATCTCGACCACATTTGCCAGTGTCTCTCTTTGTTATCCTTCATCTTCCATTTTGACTATTTTCCCCTCACCTAGGACACATAGACAGCAAATGACAAAACACAGTGTGAAATACTACTTGTCTTAGGCTGACCCTGTACTTACTGGGCTCCATGTCTTTGGTTAGATCATCTTGAAGAATCTGACCATGGTGAGTCTTTTACAACTAATTAGTCATTAGTTTTGACACTGTCATCTGTCTGGGTCTGGATCTTTCCAGACTTCTTCTGTCCTCCTCCAGTCTGGAGGTCTTCTGGACTGTGTCCTGTCCCACTCAACTTTATTATGACATCACCAGCTTTTTCCTTTAAGGTCAACTCAACTGGTCCACAATGATCTTCTTTTTGTTTTGGTATTTTCCATATGATAGACCATCTGGAGTAAGAGCAGTTATTTTTACTTTAGCTAGTAAAGTCTGGAGTTGCTTAATGGAGATAAAATGAAACTGAAATATTCCCTGGCTATGAATGATGTCATGTTCCTCACATTAGAGGATTTGTTGGTTTGTTAGAATTGGAACAGCGTTTATGAAGTGGAAATTCATTTTAAAGGCTAGGTTGTGATTAGTTTCATGTGGGCATGGGTTAGATTGGCTTTGTTTTCTTGGTGTAAGTAACGTCTTGATAGTGTGACAGAATTAATAGGAATGTTTGCATATGTTGTATATGGCAAGAATTTTTTTTTTACAAAGATAGTTCATAACTTTTGTTATGTTTCTCAGAGCTTGATTTTTTTTTTGTGGGAGATGAATCTCTTTTTAAAGATTTGTAAGCTTTATTTCTGAGATTTCAGGAGTAAAGCATGCTACAGGTCTCTCCCTTTCTTTGTGTGTATGGGGATAGATAGAAATAGATAGATAGATAGATAGATAGATAGATAGATAGATAGATAGATAGATAGATAGATAGATTGGTAAAGAATTAAGGATAGGTAGGAAAGTGTCATTAAAATATGTTATTGCATCATGTAATGGGAGCTGATTCAAAGGCCACAATCACATTATGAGAGAAAGCATTTGAAATGGGATCAATGGAATTGTTTTTGCATGGATACTATCTGAAGGTTGTGTTAGAACAGTGAGCAGGTATGTTCCAGATGACATAAGTTGGATGGTGGTCACTTAGTGTGTTTGGTAAAATATCTGTGTCAGTAATTTTACTAGGGTTAATAGTTAGAATCCAATCCAATATACTTTGCTTACCTGAGGAATTGTCTACCTGAATATTTTGTGTAATTACAGTTAGACGTTGCCCGTTCGATTCTCAGTTAGAGCGTCTTCTGTGTGGTGACATGCATGAATGGGCGTTCCTTCACTGAAGGTTGTACGTTAGGCCTGTTAAGCCAGTACATAAAATTCTACTGCCAATCATTAGTGGACCGGAGTTCTGCTGTGGCGACCCCTAACCGGGAAAAGCCGAAAGACACAAACAAACAAACATTTGAGAAAAGCAATGAAGGTTAATCAAAGTACATTTTGTAATAGTTCTGCTATTATTAACTTTATCTGTCCCAGTTAAAGTTAGTCTTCTAATATTTTAATGCCTCCCCATATAACTAGGTTAAGCCATGATATAATGTTTTTATATTTTGTGTTGTTGTATCTGCAGGTATAGGGGTGAATTTAGAAAATGTTGCAGCACTGCAATAAGTGAATTTATGCTATGAGTGGCCATGTGCAGGGTATGTGCAATTCAGAAAACTCAACTACATGACACTGCTGAATTAACATGGTCAGCTATTTTATATACTAAAGATTATATAATGAAGTACCATGTATGCAAATAGGCAAACAAACATGGCAGAGCAATCCAGAGACCTTTAAATACCATGTGCTGATGCTGGACCTGCTTTAAATTTGTAAATGGCCAAATGCTGATGTTCAGACAGAGTAAAGTAGTGCACAATGTTAGGGTTTGCTATTGTAAATGTATATCTGCATGAGCTTCTCAGCACAGCCGCTGCAGCACGTTGAACAATTTCCTTGCTTAACACCTCATGCCCACCATGACATAGACATAGTGGACCAGTACTGTGTGGACAGGAACAAAATGCAGAAAATGGTGGATATGTGTTGGCCTCATCTGCAACCCCATGGGCATCATGCAGTACCTATCCCAGTGGATACTAAGGTATGTGTGGCTATATGCATTAGCTGCAAGGACTTTTCAGTGACCTAGTGGGGCACAGTGGGGGTATCCCTGGCATCTGTATCAAGAATACTCAATCAGTTTCTTGATGCCATGCTGCAGTAATGTGAAGAAGCATATGGGCTTTCCATTTAACCCACAAGAGAGAGCAAACACCATACAGGAGTTATATGACATATCCCATTTCCCCAAGGTTCTGGGAGACCATAGACTCTATCCACATTGAAAAAAGGCCCCAACTTGTGAAATGGGAGGCAGGTACATGAACTGTAAAGGATATCATTCCATCAATTGCCTGTTGGTCTGTAATGCATAGTGTATCATCTCAATGTGCATGCAGGCCACCCGGACAGTTTTCACGACCCACACATATGGAACACCTGTGACTTTTATCAACAGTTTGCATGGAAGAACAGTGTCCTTAGCATAACACTGACTCTCCTTGGCTGATGTGAGGGTGAAATTAAGGCATGATCATTGCCTTTGTAGTTTAAGTAAAGAAATAATCCTTTTACTAATGAAATACCCTGCCAATGTGTGTCACCATTCAATATCACATTATGCCCTGTTTGTCACTAGCACCTGCAGAGATTGAAAGGAACAGGGAGATGTATAGATGCAGGATGGAGTACCTAAGCGAGTATTATTGTAATTATATCTGCTGTTATAAAAGATGCACCTGTTTACATAGTAAGACTTATCTTACTGGAATTGGTATGACTGTGCAATGTTAGAATTGTACTTCATCTCCACCTCCTCATACAGGTGTACAAACTCACTCATTGTTTTAAATCTATGTGCACTGAGGTTGTTAGGACAGCTGTGGGATCGATTACCCTTCCCTACCAAAAAAAGTTATTCTTTTCCCATATCAGAGTATATGTATAACCCCAGTAATATGAGTGTACCACTGCAAAGTCCATATATGTCATGTACATTTATTAGTCAGGTGGACACCTCAGAATATACAGAATATGTATCTGAATCTTGCCTATCACACATGCGTGTTATTGTTATTCTAGTATTAGTATGTTTCTCATGTATATGTGCAGTTGTGTTATTGTCAAAACTGGAATAGCATCACTGGCTACAATACAAATATGGTGTTCTGATAAACAGCTTCTCCAATAAGTATGCTTAGACTGAATGCAGTGATGGCTTTTGGTTTATTCCCCCACCAATGTAATGCTCAGACAAACAGATCAATGACTTGCCTTTGTAAGCTTACTATTTAAAGGTAATTTTCCCCTCACTATATGAATACCAAGATAGTTAAGAATGGATTTTCATTTTTATGTACGTTTCTTCCCCCTACATGCTTTGTCGCTCTTTCATACATTTCTTTCTTTCTATTTTATTTATAAAAAACAGCAGCCTGCACCAATCTGCTGAGCACAGCTGTTATCCCCCACAGGTGGAAGCAGCTGCAGTGCCACGACCACCACCACCACCATCACCACCAGTAGCACCTAAGACATCTGAGTTCCAGCTGCCACAGTTGTCTCTACATATCCTGCTCTAGCTGCACCACCTGTGTCAGATATCACTGCTCCAGATGGTGGTACAGTGGTAAATGCCAGTGTCAGTGCAAGTGGAGGTGACACTTTTATGCCCAATCATGAGCAGGAAGAGCTCCTTGGAGAGATAAAAGAGATGAGAGTGGGTGTCTGCATCAGCTGTATGGAGACCACACTCCAGTGACTCATTGAGTAGTGTCCTTGCCTGGTGCTGTCTCCAACTTCTTAGGTAGAACCCAGTGGTGCTGACTACCAGAGTGATGAGTAATTTCCCGCTGAGTCCAAACTGGCAGAAACTGCATCTCCGAACACCCCCTCCTGTCACCAAACCCAGTCCTCTCACTATTTTGGAACTATGTCCAGCCCTGTATGTTGTGTAAATCTCCTTCATAATTCTCCCTTCACAATTATTTTCTCAGTCTTTGTCTGATGTCTCCTTCCAAAAGTGTTATTTCTCCCTCATTTTGTTACCTCATTCCCTATCATTCATATATCTGTCTTTTCCTTTGACCTACCTTCCTCCTATTACCTATAACTTCCCTGGATTCTTTCCTCAACTTTCTCATCACAATAAAAAAATAGGGTACTTGTCCCACAAAAAATAAATAAATAAATAATTACTCCCACACATACTTCTCAACTTCCAGGATATTTCACTAATGTACATATGACTGGCTACAACTCTTCAGCCTACAATGTACAGTTGTTTGACAAATTGTAAATCACTGTCAGTTAATAATTACAAATAAAATTGTTTTAGATCATATCCTATCCTACCTCTTTTTTGTTCATTTCTCATTTATCCACCTTGTGTTTTACCCTCAGCTCAATTCCTCTTTTCATATCTGTCAGTCTGCAGTCCATTATAAATAAATTCATACTTCTGCCAGGCTTTTCATAGCTTAGCAAACTTTTAAACTTACATACAGTGATCCTTTCTAAATAGGACCTTGGCAATGCATCTGGGAAAATAAAACAGTACCTTTAGAAACCTCTAGAGAGCAAAGTAACTCTCTTCCCAGTTCATGCAACTGGGAACTGAAATACAGCTTCACATTATAGTTATAGAGTGATAAGTCCAGCTGGCCTGTCCTCACAAGGATCAGTCCTTCATAGGGATGTCTGCTGGGTTGCCTAAATTTTCCTTAAACTTTCATCAGTCCAAAAGGTCATTGACTGTATCTGCACTAGAGCACCATGTTTTAAATACTTCTGTGTGCAACTATCCCTCATTACCTCTACAATCCTTACTTACTACTGGGTTAATTTCCTAAAGGAACATTCCACCCCTATGCCGTATGACCCTTCCAGACTAGCACATTTAAAGGCATTAATCGCCACTATGCAACATTCCACCCTGCACAGAACCATTGCTTTAACTCTCAACAGATGGGTTGTTTGCCTGGGACAGTCCATCTGCAGTCAGGTGTTTCATGCTTGCTCGTGTATTTTTATATACCTTGTCCAACATACCTATAAAAACTCTTGTCTGTCTATTCATTGTGTGACAAAACTGGGATTAATGTTTTCTTGTGCCTTATCTGGGCTTAAGTGGAGCTTTATTATGGTTTATTTTTCCTGGCCCTTCCTTTGACCAGTTGTATTCACCTATTGAATCTGAGCCACTTTTTGTTTTTTCTCTACCTTCAGTTTCTGTGGCTATCCCCATCACATGCAGACCCCATATAAAAGCTTGTATCTCTCACAGATGCTATTCCTAATCCCTTTGTCAGTCTTGTTCCTGATATTCCAGCATAGGAAGCTTTTTATTTGCTAAACTTAGCTGGCTGATTGCCTTTCTTAGTCTTATAACTCATATCTGCTGCATTTTTCTCTCCCTGCCATTATGGCAGAGTTTTAGATCTGTCTCTATTGTATTATCTTTTGTTTTCCTGCATTTTACTGGCCTCCCACTCCTTCGCTTTAATCTCTAGTACATGTTCCAGACCTCCAGTGGAGCAGAGTTCAGTTTGTTTTCCCTCTTAAGAGGACCTATATGGCTGCTTTGCCAGGAAGCATCTTCATCCTTAACTGCTGGATAAAAGAGCATAGCAGGAAAGACTGCTTGGTGAAATACGTCTTAAATGGCTTTTTCTCTGCTGAAAAGGTGCTGGAGTGAAATCTTCCTCAAACTTAATCTTATATTTTTTTCATTCTGCTCCTTTAAAGTTTCAGAACTATATAACATCCCTGGTTTTGAAGGAAGCAAGTACCACAAAGACATGCCTGGGCTTACCAGCAACTTGTCACCTCTGATTTACTATATGAATTCTTTTTCATCTGTTAGACAGTTGTTGTGGCATTTTCAATGTTTTATTTCATCACATAAAGAACAACAACAAAAAAAAAGAATGAAAAAAACCTCTCTGGGAATGGTTTCCTATTCCAGTGATGGACACATTATTTCCTCTAGAATAATTGTAGATCAGAGTGTGTATACCTTTAAGAAGCTTTCCAGTGAGCTAACGTGTAAATAAATACTGAGCACATACAAGCAAGACTGCCATTTTGTTGTGAGCTGCAGATGTGTAAGCATGTATGTATGTGTAGCAGTCAGTCAGTTTGTTTATATTTTATGTTGCTGCTATTCATCCTGATGTGTCTGTATGTGATAAGGTATATAAATGACCACCCAAGCCTCTTTATCTTAACTAGCCACATAAGACAAGTGACATGATGCCAAATGGGATCCAGAGTCAAGACCATGAGGCACACGGTTAAAGTTGGAGGAATATACAGAAGTGGATCATTCCTACTGCTCAAACAACTCACAAAACAGACATACCTCTCAACTGCACTGAATTACTCGGTTTTTACCCAGTTTTGGGGTTGAAATAATAATGGGGTGCCATGATTCCCGAGTGGCACTCCTTCATTCCCAATTTTTTTTTTAAATATTTTTCTTTCGCGCTTTCGGAGCTGACATCATCCTGTACACGATGACGTCAGCTCCATCAGCCTGTCGGAATTGAGCTCATTCAGCTCAAGGGCACACATTTCTGGCTGGCTGTGGAAATAACTATTTCTGGTACTGCCGTGCCGTGAACTGAAATGAACTGACTTATGAATCAGACAGATATTATTGTGTGCAACTGAAGTGCTTTTCTCGCAGACTTATGTGAACTCGGTCAACTCACTGCTTTTTCGTTAACTGAAGTTATTTGGACATATTTGTTGAGCTCTTTCGCTAACTGAAGTTATTGTTAAGTTTCTCACTGCCGTTTCTTCTAACTGCTTTGGTCGTATTTGTTGAACGGACTGCTTGAAATGTTCTGTGTCTCTGTGGGAGGTTAGTGACTTGTTGAAAGTATTTCAAGAGGTTGGAAGAGGGATCAATCTGCTAGTTTAATGAATTCTTTATGAATGTCATTAAGGTTTGGATTTAGTTTGAAGTCTTTATGATTTTCCTCATGGCTTTCACGGTGATAATTTAGAGTAAAGTCTTGGCATATTGGCTGGTCAGTAGAAGTAGGCTATTATTGTTGTTAGGGGATCTGGGACGGTGTTTGAGAGATGTTGTTTATTATGGAAATGTTATGGCATTTATCAAATCAAGAAACTGTGCCGGTCATGTGTAGGGACTAGGGGAAGATGATTTTGTTATTTTTTAATTGTGCCACATGTTGTTACTTTTCAGAATGGCTTAGGAATATGGCCAAGAGAGTTTGATATGAAGGTTAGTGTATTTACATTCCTCGATGGCTTATTTGCATTTCTTTTCTAGCTCATAAAATATGTTCTGGTATTTAGAGCTGTTTGTTCATTGCCATATTCTAATTTCTGCTGTTTAGTAGGGATTTTATTGATGTAATGCATGAGCATTGTGTCCATGTACCCTAATTTTAGTGAAGGTAAAGTGTTTAACATCAGTACTAATTTTAGTGAAGGTAAAGTGTTTAACATCAGTATTATACCAGCTGAATTAAAGTAGTGGAGAGTAGCATTTGAATTGTTTGAGTTGTATTTGTGAGGTCAGTCAGCTTGCTTTTAGGTCAGAGATAACATCATTCTCTCTAGTTTTAGAAATTATTTTAAAGTTTAAAGTGGTCATTTTGAAGGTGATCAGATGCTGGGGAAGGTGGACAGATTTTATATACACTGAAATGTCTTTTGTCTAGTATTTAGTGCTGTTTGTTCATTACCATATTCTAATTTCTACTGTTTAGTAGGGATTTTATTGATGTAATGCATGAGCATTGTGTCCATGTACCCTAATTTTAGTGAAGGTGAAGTGTTTATTTAACATCAGTATTATACCAGCTGAATTAAAGTAGTGGAGAGTAGCATTTGAATTGTTTGAGTTGTATTTGTGAGGTCAGTCAGCTTGCTTTTAGGCCAGAGATAACATCATTCTCTCTAGTTTTTTTTATTTTAAAGTTTAAAGTGTCATTGTGAAGGTGATCACTTATGCTGGGGAAGGTGGACAGATTTTATATACACTGAAATTTGGGGCTTGGTCATCTGGGTTTGATAACTTCTTGGGTAAGGCTATTTTTGGCTGAAATGTTGATTTGTGGATGTTTTTATCCAAGTATATCCATGTTGAACTCTGCAGTGATGATGACTTTTTGTTGCTGCATAAGTTTAGTATACTGCTTAATGTTCCCTTGAAGAAACTTAATGGATTCTGTAGGCGGTGTATAGGCAGAGTGTATATATGCCTTTTTATAGCATTTACTGAAATACAGGCTGATATCCATTTGGCTGCATTTCAACTCACAAGAGCTTTTGACTTAAGAAAGAAGATGAAAACTTGATTTTTTTAAATGATCAACATTGTTTCTCCACCAGTTTTAGGACTGGTAGTTATTTGAACCATAGTAAGGGGCAATGATTGTTTAATTATATTTTTATTGCTGATGTATCAGCATTATGTGCTGTTGTCCATGCTTCAGGTAAGTCTGCTTTACTTTATAATGCTTCACACATCAGTTGTGGATATTTAAAGATTGCCAAAATGTATTTAGCTGCTGGTGGGGAACTGGTGTGTGTGTGTGTTAGCTGTTGGTGGAGAACTGGTGTGTGTGTGTGTTAGCTGCTGGTGGGGAACTGGTGTGTGTGTGTGTGTGTGTGTTAGCTGCTGGTGGGGAACTGGTATGTGTGTGTGTGTGTGTGTGTGTGTGTGTGTGTGTGTGTGTGTGTGTGTGTGTGTGTGTTAGCTGCTGGTGGGGAACTGGTGTGTGTGTGTCAGCTGCTGGTGAGGAACTGGTGTGTGTGTGTCAGCTGCTGGTGGGGAACTGGTGTGCGTATGTGTCAGCTGCTGGTGGGGAACTGATGTGCGTGTGTGTTAGCTGCTGGTGGGGAACTGGTGTGTGTGTGTGTGTTAGCTGCTGGTGGGGAACTGGTGTGCGTGTGTGTTAGCTGCTGGTGGGGAATTGGTGTGCATGTGTGTTAGCTGCTGGTGGGGAACTGGTGTGTGTGTGTGTTAGCTGCTGGTGGGGAACTGGTGTATAAGATCAGTATTTGAAAGTTGTCCTTATTTTGGGGCTGTAGTCTCACATTATTGGCTTTGTCCAGTTTTTTTTGTGCTAAGAGGTTGAGAGCTATGGTGAGAAGTGAGAACTGAATTCACTAAATGATGGTCATTTAAGTTTCAGTCTTCCTGTCTTTCTGGGAACTGCTGATTTGGCATTGTGGTATGTTGCTCTGACTGTAGTGCACATCCTGGGTTCAAGACTTGGCAGTGAAATACATGGTGGTAACACATTTTATTCTAGCAACTTTCCAAAATTATACAATCAATGCTTAAAATGTGTCACTGATTTCTGGCCTTTTGCCCCCCCCCAAAAAAAATGAAATTGAAAATAAGTGCGAGAAGCTGTGTAAGATGCCTATGGCTTACACTACTGTCATGCTCTCTCTCTCTCTTTCTCTCTCTATGTATATATACATATATATATATATATATATATATATATATATATATATATATATATATATATATGTATAGTCTATTCTTCAGTTTGCGTTTGAAAGTTGGTAACCCACAATTCCACTGGAGTGGGCGGGGTTATTTAATTATGTATGCAGATTGTATGTTAATCAGCGTACAGATTTGTACCTGTTTTTCATGGGCCTTGTCCAAATTTTTGATTTCCAGGTTGAGAGGTATGAAAACAGGTCAGAAATGCATTCTAGGTACTAAAACTCGCTTAAATGGTTTTTACTCAATGAGTATAAAACAAAGCACTCAGAACACTCAAAACAAATTTCTAGTTAAACGAAATATCTGAAACTGTGACATATTGATAAAAATATTTGAAATAGTTACGAAAGTGTTTGAAATGATATCCGAATTGCATAAAAATCTATAAAACATGGAAAATGACAATTGTTTCACTATGTGCTACGTTGTTGCATTAACCCAAGCTATTCAAAACATCTGAAGTGTACAAAGTGTTCACAAGTGCGTGTAGTATTACAGCACAGTTATTTTGCAAAATATAGCCATTTCAAAGAATATTTCACAAAGTACAATCTTTCAAACAGTTTATTATGAATTTGAATGTTGTTACAAGTACCTGGTGTGTGTGTGCATATTTGTGCGTAATTACAAGGGCCATATTTTACATTGTGTTTAAGCATAATTTGTTGGCATGGTAGAACAATTTTGCAGACCTACTCGACTTGTATTTGATTATAATATTATAGAAAATTGGAGAGTGTTTGAGCAAGGGTACGATATTTTCATACCGGCTGCATTTTCTGACAAAGATGCACATACAAAGATATTTATTCTGCTTAATTTAACTGGTTCAGAAGCCATTGAAAGGGAATGTTCATTTGTGTATGCACCTGCTATGTATGCAGGGGAGGGAAGAACCGCCATATAGTGGTACCTGCTGAAACAAGGGAAGACCCACAGTACTTAAAACACAAATTTAGAGAAATGTTTAACCCCAAATTAATATTACAATGGAAAGGCACTTATTTCATACAAGAGATCAAAAGCCTGATGAAACTTTAGCAGCATATATAACTGACTTGAGAAATAAGGCTAAAACATGCAGATTTGGTGATTTAAGGGATGAGTTGATAAAAGACAGGCTTGTGTTTGATATTAAACATGATGCAGTGAGAAAAATGTTGCTTCGAGACAGTGATTTAACTTTGAATAGAGATTTGTCAAATATATGACATCACAGAAAAGCACATGAACATGCTTACAAATGAGGAATGCATGCTTCCAGCACCTTCCAAAGTTAATGCTGATAGTTTGCCGCACATGGTTAAAAGATACAGGCCCAAGGGAAGGGCAACTTCAGTGAAACCCAGAACCTTTCTAGCAAATTCCAAGGCATGTTCTGTAAAGTGGACATGCTCAGTGAAGCACAAGGGTGAGTCAGCAAACTCAAAGCATATACCCTCACCTAGCCTAATAGTCAACTGTCGGAATTGTGGTGGAAGTCATGAGTCTAAAAGAGAAGAGTGCTTAGCTTTTAGTCAGCAATGCCATAAATGTAAAAAGTGGAATAATTTTCAAAGGTTTTGCAAATCAAAAGAGGTCCATTTTTTTAAGAGAACATTCAAAGAGACAAGTTGTTCAGTTAGAGAGCTGTGACCCTACATTTTATGTTGATGGTGCATCTGTGCTTGGTGAAACAGACAATGCAGTAGATGTGTGGGCTAAGAATGAATTATTTTGTACTGTTCTGATTAATGGGAGACCCACAGAGCTCAAAGCTGATACTGGTTCAAAGTGCAATGTTATTTCAGCAGAAACATTTACTAGAGTAAGAGCTGGTGAGAAACTTGATTTGACAGTGTGTGAAGCTTGTTGATTATGGTGGTGAAGAAATTCAAACCGAAGGCTCAGTAGTGCTTTCATGTTACTCTGCAAAGAACAGTTATGACTTGCAATTTTACATTGTCAAAAGGCACATACAGTCATTATTAGGCCACAGAGACCATTTGAAAATGGGACTGCTTTCATTTAATGAGAAAGTCCAGCATGTAAACTTGAAAGATAATTCTCTAATTTTGCCCAAACTATTACTTCTACCTATGCTGATATTTTTGAAGCTAAACTAAGCAAACTCCCAGTTATGTACTCCATGAAGTTAGACCCTGTAGTCAGCCCAACTGTCAGACCAGCAAGGAAAGTTCCAGTAGGTATGCAGAGTAGAGTCAAAGCTGAGCTAGACAGAATGGTGCAGCAAGAAGTAATTTGTCCAGTAGAAGAACCAACTGAATGGGTATCCTTCATGGTAGTAGCTCATCACAAAAGCTGAGATAATATCAGAATATCTATTGAGCCACAAGACTTCAACAAAGCAATGAACATAAATAAGCCTCTGGAAGCAGGAAACACACAGAATAGACAAGAGACATTCTTTAATAAATAAAACAAGTATATTAAATAACCAGTTCCAACAAGTGCTTTCATCTCTGACGATTCAGAGACTTTATCAAGATAAAAAAGCAGCCAGGGAATATACACTTAACTAGCACCTTCCAACAGCACCCAACTAATCATAATCACACAATCCACACATAATAATTAATTATTAATTAAAAAACACATTAACAAATACAAACATTAATACAATAATTGTGATGAAAGAATATAAACAATTTTATATTCTTTCATCACAATTATTGTATTAATGTTTATATTTGTTAATGTGCTTTTTAATTAATAATTAATTATGTGTGGATTGTGTGATTATGATTGGTTGGGTGCTGTTGGGCAGTGCTATTTAAATGTATACTCCCTGGCTGCTTTTTTATCTTGATAAAGTCTCTGAATTGTCAGAGATGAAAGCACGTGTTGGAACTGGTTATTTAATATACTTGTTTTATTTATTAAAGAACATCTCTTGTCCATTCTGTGTGTTTCCTGCTTCCAGAGGCTTATTTATGTTCTTTGGTTTGGCGTGTTCTTACTTCAACAAAGCACTAAAATGATCTCATCATCCAATGCATACAGTCGAAGAAGTGGCTGCTCTTATGCCAAATGCCACTGTTTTTTCTGTCTTAGATATGAAAACTTCATTTAGGCAAATTTTGCTTGATGGTAAATCTTCATTGCTAACCACTTTTAGAAACACCTTTTGGCAGGTACAGGTTTTTGAGAATGCTATTTGGGATAAATTCTACCAATTAAGTCTTTTAATGTGCAATGGAACAATTTTTTTTTTTCTGGATATCCCTGTGCTATTATAAATGATATTCTTGTGAGAGGTAATGGTGAAGTTGAACATGATAGAAACCTCAGGAAAGTTCAAGAACAAGCTTGTGAAATGAATCTTAAGCTGAATCCTCCGAAGTGCAAATTCAGGCTATGAGAAGTGGGTCTATATTATAACCTCGAATGATTAAAAGAGTGAACACTCTTTAATCAACTCCTGAAAATTGAAAGCAATAAATCCCAAACAAATGGAACAGTGATTTTTTTTTCCCAGGGGAAAAAATCTCTGCTCCACAAAAAAAAAAAAAAAAAAAAAAAAAAATCCCAACACAAAATAAAGTGGGGGCTGTGCCCTCTACACCCTCCTACTTAAATATACCAACTCTGAGATTGCACCATAATGCAGGAAATAGCAAAGTCCCAAAAAACAGCCTAGTGATTTTTTTCCCTGGGAATAAAATTGCTGTTCCATGTTCAGGGTTTAGTGCTTTCAATTTTAAGGGGTCAGTTAAAGAGCATTCACTCTTTTAATCATTAGAGGTTATAATATAGACCAATGAGAAGTTACTTATGTTAGTCATTTCTTTACTAGATCAGGCTTATAACCAGATCCTTCCAAGCAAACAGCAATTCTTGAGATGCCAGCTCCCGACAGTGTCCAAGCCCTACAACATTTTCATGGCATGGTTAACTATCTAGGCAATTTCATTCCAGATTTGAGCCAACTTTCAGCACTGCTAAGGGAACTGACATGCAGAGATGTAACCTGGTCATGGTCAGAACAACACCAAAGAGCATTTGATGTCCTGAAACAGAGAATTGCCAGTCCACCTACTTTAAGATACTATGATGTTCACAAATCACTAACTCTTTCTTCTGATGCTTTGAAGTTTGGTCTCAGTTCAATCATTCTTCAAGAGGTTAGACCAGTAGCCCATGCTTCGAGAACTCTAACCCAAACCGAGGTGTTGTATGTTTGGATAGTGAAAGAATTGTTGGCAATTGTGTCTGCCTGTTTGAAGTTCCGTAATTGTATTTATGGCCGACCTATTCAAACTGAGACAGACCACCATCCTCTAGTCACTATTCTGAGAAAGCCTATGCACACAGCTCCTGCTAGATTGCAATGCATGATGTTGAAATTGCAAAAGTATAATTTCAATCTTGTTTATACAAAAGGCAAACTTCTTTATCTTGCTGCTACATTATCCAGATCGCCCAGAAAAAACACTGAACAGCATGAAAATGAGCAACTTGATTTTGAAATTATGGAAGTGAGAAATTTTTCTTCCACACGTCTTGATGAGCTTAGAACTCATACAATTTCAGATCCAGTTCTCCAGGAACTCCATCTGTTTATCAGTCGAGGATGGCTGTCAAAGCAATTTTGTTTACCACTAGAAGTGCAACAATATTTTCCCTAGAGATGAGATTTTGTCTGACAATGGTATCATCATGAAAGGCCCAAAAGTGATTATTTCCAAATCCTTGCAACAAGAGTATATTAACATCTTGCATTGTTGCCACCCAGTAACTGATTCTACCAAAAGAAGGGTAAGAGGACTAGTATTTTGGCCTTCTATGTCTAGAGATATTTAGAGAGTACTTTCATCTTGTTCTGTTAGTAACAGTACTAAACCACGTCAACAGAGAGAACCACTTCAGCTAAACCACATTCCTAAACTACGTTGGTCAACAGCTACAGACATTTTCAAATAGAATGGTCAACATTACTTGGTATTAGTACACTCTAATTCAGATTGGTTCGAGATTGACCTACTTCCTAATCTCATGTCCAGTACTGTCATTACTAAGTTGAGGAGACATTTTTCACCCATGCTAGTTCACACAAAATTATTTCTGACAGTGGTCCACAGTTTACAAGCCAGCAGCTCAAGAGATTTATTGAAGAGTGGAACTTTATTCATGTTACAAGTACTCCTGAGTACCCGCAGTCAAATGCTTTGACAGAACATGCAGTTCAAAGTGCAAAACAGTTGTCAGAGAAATCAAAATAGGACAATACCAATGTTTTTCTGAATCTCCTGAATCTCAGAAACATTCCTTGCGATAATCATCTTGATTTACCTGCCCAGAGACTTATGTCAAGACAAAACAGAACCACACTTCCAGTCAGTAGCAATTTGTTGGTTCCATGTGCTAAGAACAACAAAGCAGTGAAAGCTCAACTCATGAAAAAGCATTTGTACCAGAAGTCCTATTATGATAAGACCAGCAAACCACTCAATCTATTACAAGAAGGGGAGATAGTGAGGATGCAGACAGCAAAAGACGTTGATCAGATTGGAGTCGTGAAAAGTTTATGTCCACAGCCAAGAACATACATTGTGGAATTGCAAGGAGTAGAATTTAGACAGAATCAGAAAAATTTAGTATCGGCGTCTGAGCCAGTATTGTAGCATCTTGCTTGTGATAAAGACTTTACTTCTCAGTGTGACTTATCCAATATTCCAGTTCCAGAGGATATTCCATTAAATATTCCTGTTTCTGAGAATATTCCCAAGACTCCTAAAGCAGATAGTTCACCAGTGATTGTCCCTGTTGCTAAACCAAGTCCTAACTGCTACATTACAAGATCAGGTCGCATTTCCAGACCTTGTTCCAGATACATGGCAACTTGGACATGAGTGTTGTTTATTCATTATTGTCTGTATAATTTGCATGCCTATTCAAATGTCATTATCATTGCAAGACTGCTCAGTAAAGAGGGAGGATGTAGATCAGAGTGTGTATGTACCTTTAAGAAGCTTTCCAGTGAGCTAGCATGTGTGTATATAAATACTGAACACGTGCAAGCAAGACTACCATTTTGTAGTGAGCTGCAGAGGTGTAAGCATGTTGTATTGTAGTCAGTCAGTTAGTTAATTTAGATTTTATGTTGCTGCTATTCATCCTGATGTGTTTGTATGTAATAAAGTATCTAAACAAACACCTGAGCCTCTTCATCTTAACTAGCAACATAAGACGAGCAACAATAACCATCAATTTTATCCTGCATTTTTTCCAACTTTTTATTTAATGCAACAGTTTTTCCTCTGTTTAAATGCCATTGACGTAAAAGTGCTATTTTTGTCCTCCAGGTTTTCTGTTATATCCAGTGCTGAGATTATCTTTGATTGCTTTCTGTTTTCTTGTTGAAAAGCTAAGGCATCCAGGATAAGCATAGAAAGGTATTCAAACATAAGGAGCATTGTTTTCTTTAAGATTTGCCATCTTAAATAGCTCAGTCCATTCTGTAGCTGTAATGCAGTATTTCTATGACTGAAGTACTACTTGACTCACTTACTGATGTAATAAAATTATTTAATATTCCATCAGTGAGCTCTGAGAGATATATGCTGCCATCTTATCCCAGTGTCAGCCACATCCCACCACACATCCACAAATTAAACCCCCTTACATATTTACAGAACTTACCTGCATCAAGACTACTCCAGTAGCAGAAAATAATTGACCACCATGATTTTATGGCGGTCACTTTTTTCCTCCTAGAGTAAAATTTGTACTTGGCTGAGTGACTAGCTGAATCTCTCAGCTAAAGAAAAAATGAGCTATAGACATTTCAGGTGAATGGCACATGGCTATTTAACATGACCCCATCCCCAGACTGCTGCATTAGCCTACAGCTCTGTCTTTGAGACTAGCCACCATGCTGATGCCCCTTTAGTGGAAAACTTCAGCCAAACAGCAGTCTTTGAATCAGAATGGCTTAGTACAATGGGGAAAAACTTCCAAACTAATGCTTCCTCACCACTCTAAGCCCAACAAGTCACTGCTTTGGATGACTTAATTTTTATGTATGATTTTCATATACTTTAGAAAGTTTTTTAATGTTTGTTAAAATTCAGTGTTGTTTAAAGTTACATTTATTAATAATTCCTACACGGAACGTTTCTTTCTTTCTTTCACATTTACTTCTAAACAGTCTGGTCTTTCACATATCTAAACAGTCTGGTCTTGCACACACAGCTCTCAGATGAGTTGGAACATTCATCAAGCGTTTAGAAGATAGTAAATTTGTTGGCTTTAAATGCTAGACATTTCACAAACAAAAAGAAGTGATACTAGGGTCATGTAGTCAGTATTTCTTAACCTTTTTCAACACACTGTACTTTCAATTTCCTTCAACAGCTTGTTAAGATTCCATTCAGAACACTATATAAATACTACCTTTGCAGTAGCTATTTTGTTAGCAAGCTTACTTTCACCACAGAGTTTCCCATTTTTCTGGGTTGCTTTTTTTTCAACAAATAGCTCAATTATATTCAAAAGAACTTTCTCAGTTGACTTTTCCTGTTAGTATACTAGTCTTTTCCTGTTACATTGTTCATTTTTTTGTATTATCACAGATTAAACAACCACTATAGAAATGTTACTGGTTTTCATATGTGTATTGATATTTAAGAAATTCAAGTTTCAGAAGCACTACCCTATTAAACCAACTGCTTATGAACATTAACACTTCACACATGCTTTTGTTTAGAACACACACAGTGCAATCACCATTCTGTGGCACACACAAACCATAATTGTCTGACTTGTTTCCTCAGAAAGACAGTAAAACAATTTGCTCACAACTTTTTCTTCACCATCATTTTTTTAACATGTAGCTTGTCCTATCAGAAAAATTGTCGTAACACTTTTTGCATCAGGTACTACTTCACTACTTTAACTGTACCCCTTTTTTGTAATTTTTATGTATTAGAAAAACATTCTTGTGTTGGGAAATTTCCAGAAGTATTACCAAATGTGTAAATAATTTGATACCATTGTGCTTCACAATTCATTTTCCAGCAACTTCGGAAAAAAAGACCAGTGGTGATAATAAGAAGGAAAATGACTGCTACTATTGACAGGTACGTCATTATGGACAGATACTTTATGTATTTATTTGTTTATATTTGCTTATTGGTGTAGTACACTGATCAATACTGACCAATTTGAGGCTCAGCCCGGGTGAGATACAAAATATTTCACAAACAAAAAATAAGAAATGTAAGCAATAACAGAGTAGTTCAGACTATTTACATGTATTATATATTGCCAGTAGTATTCACTGTAAAAGACAAGAGCTTCATTTATATTTATCTATTTGGTTTGGTGTGTTTACCTGTGTAATACACTGACCACAACAGACCATTTGCAGGCACAGCCTGGACAACTTTGACACATCTGGGGTCAGAAGATTTTGTAAAGTAATTTTTCAGACTTTTTCAAGTGCAGAAAAATTTATGGGAGAAATATAAAAAAGATCACACTGGACAGGCTTTCTTTTTCAGAACAGTGGCTTGCAGTTAGAAAACTGACTTATAAATTCAGAAATTCAGACATGGAGGAATTTGAACTTGTAAATTTTTCTCACAATATGTGAGAAAGTGGATAACATAAAGAAAATCTATGATAATAGAAATGTATGACATGGGGATGGGAAGTGATGACTACACTGGATATACTTGGAAAAATTACAAAATATTTCAAATAAAATAATAGTAAATGAAAAAAGAGCAACTGTTAGGCACAAGGGTCAGATAAATGCTTGCTTTTATTGTGTGGATAAAACACGTTTAGTTCAAGAATGTGCAAACAGAAGATCTAGGCAATGTGGGTACAAGGTTTTGCTGCTATAAACTGCAGTCTGATTTATAGATTTAATGAGTCTGCCTGGCTTTGGTTTAACTGTCCTGCATTGTAAAAATAACAGGTTAATGAAAAATAAACTGAGAGGAAGGAAAGAGAATTGATCAGATTTCAAAAGAGTTTCTCTCAGTGTAATCTGCCCTGATTCCGAAAGATCTGCTCTCAGTGCAAGTGACTTAATTCAGTGTAAGGCCTATCTATATATAAAAAGGCTTACACCAGGGGGGTCAGATTCCAAAATGCAGATGTTAACAGTGTATGAAGGGTGATCCACAGATCATCCACAATTCTTACTAGTAATTCTATATACTCTGTAGTGTAACTGCAGAAACATGCAGATTCTAACATTATCCGTACATAGTATGTGATGTTTATTATTACGGATATTTCTCACTTCATGTCTCTTATTAAAACTGTTATAAACATGTGCTGTTGCTGTTACAGATATGTCTTCAATGATGATTCTTTACAAAGGTATTATCAATACTGGCTCAATATATTATGTATCCATACTGTCTGTGGCCTAGCTACAGATCCTGATGTTTACCCACATGTTCTGCAGGTTCTTCAGATTATTGTTATTTGATGTAGTATTTGAATATGACATGCAAGCAGGCTCATGTGACATAATGCTGTTGACTTTGGACTTCCATGAAATAGAGATGTATTGTCCCAGTGGTTCTAATCCCACTCGCAAACTGTAAATATATTACATGTTGTGTCAATTTTACCACTTTATGAAGGCATTGCTGTTTCTTGCAATAAGTCACATTAGTATTCATCGCACACAGTGTTATACAGACCTTTTCAGTGCACTGGAATTCATAATGCTTATGTTGACATATGCTGTTCACAGAATGAAATGCTTAAATAGGTTCAAACACAAATATTATCATGTGTGTATCACTGTCTTTCAGATGGGCCGGTATCCTAAGGATGACAACTTCTCCCTTCAGGAAAATGCCATCATAATTGATTTTCTCCACCAACATGGAAGGGAAGACCTAGGCCATTCAGGTGAAACTGTTTGGAGAAATAAAATCTGGATCGATGTCTCCAACATGATCAATACAGTTGGAGGCCACAACTGATCCTGTGAGGCCTGTAAATTATGCTTCTTGGACATAATTCTTCATGCAGTGAACAGAGTGGTATGTTCTGAGAGATGAAGGGATGCCACTGGAGGTGCACCACCACTGACCCACAATGGCATCACAATAGTTCTGGCTTCACTGCATATAGCAAGAGAGGAGTGATGCATCCTTAGTTGTCAGATTGAGGCTGGAGTTGTAGAATGGACATGTATTCATTTATTTCCATTACAGAGATATGTATTGTGACAATCACTGCATATTGCTGCAGCATACATATTCATCTATTGCTGTCCTTGATATACAGCACAGAGCTGAGTTGTGAACGCACATAAACACAGGCTAAGGATGAAGAACATAAGTATAATTGCATGTATTGGCAGATCTGAGTTAAAGACAGAGTAGTCCAAACAACATTTGTAATGCTGTTTACATTATTATTCACAGATCCATCTACTTTGGGCCTACAACAGAGATCAGCAGGTGAGTATTTCTCTACTGCTGCTGTTAAAAGTACCTTTTTAGTGCCTCCACCTCATTTCATAGCACTGCCATTTACTGTTATGCTGTTGTTGTTTCCCTACCATATGACACTACAGATACATCCAGTGGAGGGGCAAGCTATGCATTTTCAAGTGCAGACAGACCAGATATGTTACAACAACATTATCATACCTTTCAACAATGTGTAGCACAAGTGATACCTGATATTTTTGTCAATATTTTTCAATGCAGGCACTTCTGGTGTCCATTTGCAACATCCATCACATCAATATTTGCAGCCAATATTACTGTCGTATTATGTGATGCTGTCAATATTCTTTTTTTCTAAATTCATGACTGTGCTGTTTTCTCTCTTTACTTTCCCATGGCAGGATCAACAGTACATCCCACAACCTCTCCACTGCAGGAGTCTGTCAGTGGTGTGCTATTATGTATGCTTCATACCTGTCCTTGTCTTTAATCCTGTAGTTGACCTCCATCAATACTGTGCCCTTATTACCATCCTTAGGTCAGTCTGCATCAATGTCCTCAAATGCACAAATGAGATGTATATGTATGTCACACATTCTGTATGTTTTAACTGTGTTCACCTGGTTAATGGTGTAAATGATGTGATCAGTAATGCTGTTTTTTGTTCCCTGCACTAGTTAAAGTTCATCCCAGTGCAGCACCACCATCTTTCCGTAAGTGTTTGCCGGCTGTGATTTTTTGTGTGTGCGTTTTATGCATCACAAACTGCATATTATTTTATATTCATTCCATGAAACACACATACAGGAGACAGCAAATGAGGTCATTAGAATTTATAATATTGCAGTGAGATATATATTTTATACCATATGTCTTTGATATGTAGTATGTCCCCAGGTACAGAAGATCTTCAGTTTTTTGGAGAGTCCATCCATGAGGTTGACAGTGATTTTACAGCAGATGTAGTCTCAGATGTGGAGGGACATTTGTCTCCCATTCAGAGGATCCTGACACAGTAGATGTTGAACAGAGTGAGGCCAATGACCATCACACCACAGCTGACAGCACTGCTGCTGGCTTTTCCACACAACAATAGAAGGAGGAAGCTACTACATGATAGAGCAAAATCCCAAAAAGGGAAGGCATCTCTGATCAGTATTAGCAAAAAGGCCAGCTTCGAGAGAAAAATTGCACAGGACACTAAAGATAATCACAAGGCTTTCTTTAGTTATGTTAGGAACCTAGGTGGGAATTCCCAGATATGCTCAGAATTAGTCCAAAATGACAAAAAATACACCAAACCCACAGACATTGCCAACAACCTAGCTGACAGGTTCAGCGCAAACTTCTCCCCCCCCTCCTTACCAAAAGGGCAAATATCTATCCCAGCAGAGTGCTGCCCCCCTGACATCTCAGATGCTCTGGTAAGGGCCGCCCTCTCCAAAGCAAAAAACACAGCATCAATGGGACCAGACGGTGTCCCAGGCTGCATTCTACATGAACTCCAAGAAGAACTAAACCCAAACATAAAACTACTTTTCAATCTCAGCCTTATTATAGGATATGTACCCAAAGAGTGGCGTACAGCAACAGTGGTCCCTCTCCACAAAGGTGGTGCCTCAACGGATCCTGGAAACTATCGCCCTATAAGCCTGACTAGCTTGGTCTGCAAAGCTATGGAAACGGTCATCATGGACCTCATAAATAAAGATATCAGGGACCTACAGACACTGGATGCTACCCAGTTCGGCTTTGTTAAGGGTAGATTCTGCCTCTTAAACCTGGTCGATTTCTTTGAAACAGTTACCAAGGCCATTGACGAGAGGAAGGTGGTCCACACAGCCTACCTGGACCTCGCAAAAGCCTTCGATACAATACCCCACTTGGGCATTATAGATAAGCTCACCAGCTTAAATATAAACCCCTATGTCACTAGATGGGTTGTAAACTGGCTCAAGGACAGAACCCACATGGTTAGAATTGCTGGAGCCATGTCAGACTCCAAACCAGTTACAAGTGGCGTCCCACAAGGCTCAGTCCTGGGACCTCTCTTGTTCGGTATATATTTCTCGGAGGTACAGGCCTACATGAAAGGACTGTGGCTGACCAAGTTCACAAATGACTGCAAACTGGGCACCATAATCGACTCTCCAGCTGACACAAGCATCCTCCAAAAGGGCCTCATAGAAACAGACAACTGGTGCCAGAACCATGGCCTCAAGCTAAATGCCAAAAAGTGTATAGTCATCCCCTTTGGCAAAAACAAACTGCCCACAAATTACCACATAGGTGGTAATCCATTAAGTACAGAAGAAGTAATTAGGGACCTGGGGACCCAAGTTGATAGCAATCTCTCATTTGACAACCACGTGGCCAAAGTGGTTAGACAAACATTTTATATAGCCCACCTAATCATGAAGGGATTCACATCTAGATCAGGGGAGGTCATCGTGCCTCTTTACTCATCCTTCATCAGGCCCATAATTGAGTACAATGCCCCTTTTGGGATGTACCTTACCAGACACCTGCAGCAACTGGAAAGACCCCAAAATTACCTCACCAAGAGGATCAAAGGGCTCAAACAGATGCCATATGCTGCCTGGTTAAAGAAACTCCAGCTCTACTCAGTGGCATACTGCCTGCTCAGAGGCGATCTGTGCCTGACGTATAAAGCAATGCCCAACCCAGAATTAATGGACATGCTGCACCTCAGAAAATCCAAATCCCATCGAGCTACATGCTCAAGAGACTTGAACCTCAGCACTGAAATAAATAGGACATGCTAGAGGGACAAATTCATAACCCAGAGGCTCCCTTCATTCTGGAATAAAATCCCAGTCCAGGTTAGGCAGAGTCCCTCATTGACTCTCTTCAAGAGGAATCTTGATGTGTGGATGGGAGATCATAGGTTTACCCCGGGTATCATTTCTGTGTCACTGTTAGACAGAGGCACAGTATACTAACCTTGAAAAAGGGCATAGCAAAATTAATTTAAAATGGGTGGCAAAAGCCAAACACACTCTGGCTAGGCTTATAAATGCCCTAGGGCAGATAGCCTAGTATGAACCTATGAACCTATGAACAACCATTAGCAGGGCATCTTGGTAAGATGGAGGCGAGCAGATGTTGTACAAGGCCAGGTGTCAAAGGGTGTCTGCCTCCTGCTGCAGGCAAATGAACGGTCACAGCAATGGCATCATTCAAATGTCCATGCACTTGCCTGTGCCACAGATCATATGGCACTCCAGCTACATCTCATGTATTAAGGACAATAGCGCAGACACAATGATATTATGGCTGCATTCACCACTCAGAATGAGATTCTGCTAGCTGTGGCATGATTGGTGGAAACCCTAGCATCTATGGTACTGCTGCAGTGTCATACTACCACCAGGATTCTGCATTCCATGACTGTGCTCAGGAGATTGCAACCTGTGAGAGGTAGGCCACATATCCACAGAACCACCATTGGCCATTGAGAATCACTGTCTATGATCCAACCTGCACAAACTTCAACTGCTGGCCCATTTACTGAGCTCCCACCAGTTACAAGGCCTTCAAGTCACAACCATGCTCCTTCATGTCAACATGATGTTGTACCCCCATCCATGTCCATTGTGTGGCAACCAGAGCAAGATGTATCTGTATGTGGTTGGGGCAGGGCAGAAGCTGATGTGAGATGTCAGCGAAGTTGCCCGAGACTGGGTTAGTATGTCCAAAAGTGTAGTACACATAGGTGGCTCATATTATTGCAATACCACTGACCTGTGATATGTGTTTTCTGAAATGAAAAATTCTGCGTTAGGTCCTGTGTGATTTCTCTTTTTTCATGTTATCATATGGCACTGATATGTATGTGTAACACTGATGCATATCATTTATTGTTTACCATGCAGTGATAAAACAAATTGAGCATATATGCATACCTGTGTAAGTTGTGCCCTAAGTTGATGATGTGTGTTTTGACACATTTGTATATGCTCATGTTGGATTATGTTATGCTTATGTTATGTGTGATTCTTGCTGTGTACATCTAGTATGAAATTTCCTTTAGATGCAGTCTGTGTTGCTGTGGTGGACAACAGTTGAACATTAATGTTCAGTCTGTGTACTCATGTACATGTGGCTTGTCATTACTCAAACATTTGTGTCAGGCATTGCTGTGTTGCCTGGGGCTGCACTTGTGGTCATACCATATGTCACCTACACCTGTGACTTCTGTAACCTATGTCCTCTTCAGACATTTGGGGTTCTTGGGGTAGTTCACCCTCACCTGCAGCTGAAAGGCCACCCATTTGCTTTGGTTAATGTGTTGTGCAGTATGGCACACACAGTTATCATCTATTCTGCCTTCTCAGATGTGTATTGCAGTACACCCCCGGATGTGTACAGACATCTAAATCTAGATTTCATTACACCAAACCTATGCTCTATGATGTTTCTGGTTGTTTTGTGTGATTTATTGTAGATCTCCTGTGCAGGGCTTGATGCTTTATGGTTTGGGATCATTAGCCATGGCTCAAATGGAAAACAACAGACACCTGTTGCGGGGAATAAAAATACTTTTGGTCAGAATGGATAGTGTTGTGAGGGGTATCCTTAACTTGTATCCTATCTGTATTCCTTTACTTACCCAGTAGCAGTCCCACAGGTATTTCTCCTTATTGGAATGCAGCCCTGAGTCCACTTTCCCCTCCATTTGGTAGCATCATAGACACTTCCAGGGTGCGTTGCCATGATGTTTATATTGTCATCTGCTGCAAGCAGAATTTGGTAGTTGATGGATGGCCAGTTCTTTCTGTTTTATGCAGCATCTGTCAGCATCATGTAGTGTACTAGTAAGTGTGTGTGTGTGTGTGTGTGGTCTATGAACAGTACAACTGGTTAGTGTGCAGTGCTACTGATGGAACTGGTTACAGTTCTCCACTGGGGTTGGGGTGTATATTGATGTATGTACTCATCCTCCTTGCTGCACAATGCTTCCAAGAATTTTGCCAGGACATGACTGGTAGCCATCTGTGACACTCCCAGTTCATCCTCCATGTCCCAGATGCTCCCCCAGGCAACAATAACTTTGGAGCACAGACACACTTTGGTTTCAATATGGATGGGGTTTCCTCACAAAGTTCTGCACAGATGCGACGGGCTGCGTGGGACACCGTCACGCACACGTGCACCTTCTTCTGTCTATCAGTGTTCTGTCAAATTGTTGCTGGACTGATTTGTGATTTAGTTGAGCATGAGCCACCACAGCTCTATTATTAAATCTTTTTTTCCTGCCACAGTATACTAACAGCAGGTTGCATTTTTATATGATTTTTTTTTTCAACTTTCTTCAGATTTCTTATATCAGTCTGAACTCTTTGGTGTCTGGAAGGTGTCTGGAAAGTACATGCTGAGGATTTTAGAAATGTGCTTGGCATTTTGCTGCATTTTGTGTGCACTATGTGTTTTATAATTGATTGACCAGCATGCCTGAAATCCCTAATTAATTGATATATTATATTTAAGGGTCTATTACTCATTACTTCAATGGATCTTTCACCATCACATCACAGCATCAACCTTGACATGCTGCTCTGTCTGCTTCCAGCTCTAAACAATTACTTCCAGAGACCAGTTTATTTTACTTTACTTTTTTTTTTTTTTTTTTTTTTTTTATTGTTTTTGCACCATTGATAACAGCATAATATTTCTTTTTTTTTCAACATTTGAGCAACACTTAATTTCTCTAATTTTTCACATTTTTTCTTTTTACACCTCTAATCATCCCTTTCCTTTTTTGTCCTTTTTCTCCTCCTTTTTTTTTTTTTTTTATTTTTTTCTTGTCTATTTTTTTGTTTCTGGATTTCTACTCTTTTCTGTCTCCTTCCCATCATGCATATTTTCTGTTTGTATCTTAATCTCTTCAGCTATTAGACCTTCCCTTGCTCGGTTATATTTCTTTTACTTTCTTCCCCACTTGCAGTATTCATTTCACTTTCTTCCTGAGTATTGTTTTCTACATATTGGTCCCAATTCCAAAAGACTTGCCATCAGTGTAAGTAACAACTGCATTTAGGACTGAAATAAACTATTTAGAAGGACAAAACCTGTATGCATAAAGTTCAACACAATATAGCTTCATTTATTTATAACATCTGTTAAAATCATCATTTTGAGTAAATATGAATTTAAACATGTACTTTTTGAAATGTGTAACTTTAGCAGATGTATGAATCACCACAACAGAACTCCTACCAATTGCCAATGTACTTCTCATTCCAAGTCAAGGAATCAAAGTGCATCTTGTGTGTACCTAAATTTACGTAACATTTGCACAATACATAATTAATGAGGTTAATTAAAATTCAAGTTTTTGGAATCCCATTCTCGTACATCCACATTAATTGCCATTATAGACTGAAAGGCCCAGGTGTATAGTGTAAATACCCAACAGATATCGATAAATGGTACCATGTGTGGCACGTGCCCATTACCTTCCAATGATCTTATAACATGACATCACCCCCCCCCCCCACTTTCAAATATTGATTTTGATACATTTCTGATCAGACTATTGCTAATTGTGAACTGAGTGGTACCTCACTGAGCTTTTCTGTGTTCTTCTGTTTTTCAGATTTCTTCTACTTCAGGATCATGATAGCAACTTCAAGGAGGCTGAAACTTGTCTGTGTGCCCAACTGGACTAACTGTGAGATGACCCAGATATTGACCCTGTACACCAGATTGGAGCAGGGGATGAGACCAGACTCAGGAACTTTGCTATGGTCAATGTGTGGAACTGGATTGTAAGGGAGCATCAATGGAGGATGGGGATCTACCACACTGTAGTGCAGGTTCATCAACACTATGATAACCTGCATTGGAGGGACATGGAGCAACTTTGAAGGAGGGTCGCCAAGGTGCAGAGGCAGCCCATAGGTCCCTAAAGTAAGTAACAATATTCTATGTATACCTAAGCACTGCTATGGGTTTTGCAGATGTATCTGTGTATCATATATATCATGTAGATATTTTTATATACATGTATTAGCTGCTGTGATAATTAGCTTGTAGTGATAATAAAGTGGACTTGGTAAATACTGTCCTCTTTACTATGGACTTGATTCCAATGTTGTTAATTTACCTAATAATGTGTATAATATCCATAAGTATGTCCTTTATAGATGTACATATTTTATTTGTTTATTTATTTATTTTACATTTGTTTACCGGGCTAGTCCAACTGGATATATGTCCATTTTCAGTGGAGGCCCGGGGAGAAAAGCTCCACTACATACTACTAAACAATGTCAAGATATACATCAATATACAAAAATAGGAAAAAAAAAAACATATGCAATAAACCTTGAAACAGGTTGTATAAACTTTTGAGTAGAATCTAAATCTAGGATGGTAAAAAAAAGAAAAGATGAAGAAGATTGAATACTCT
The DNA here is from genome assembly GCF_019279795.1 of Protopterus annectens. Taxonomy (NCBI): domain Eukaryota; kingdom Metazoa; phylum Chordata; order Ceratodontiformes; family Protopteridae; genus Protopterus; species Protopterus annectens. The sequence goes on along the minus strand of NC_056746.1, from coordinate 1,465,952,687 downwards.
GTTAGAGTTTGTAGAAAAGAAGAAAGAGAAAGGTTGTTAAGGAATCAGATAAAGATGGAAAAAAAAAAGACAGCTAACCAGGGTTATGACATGAACATAGCCAATGGTTATTTAGGGAGAATTTTAGTTTAGTTTGAAATAGGGAGAGTGAAGTTAGGGATGTAAGGTCTTCTGGTAACTTGTTCCATATTTTGCCAACTGAGTTGGAAAATGTGGAGTCACCTGCTGAGTTTTTATATATGCTTTACAACATCTGTGTACAGTCAGTTCCACTTAAATGCATATAGGATAAAAGCATATTCTGGTTAAATGAATAGAGTCCGTTCAATCCCATTGTTAGTCAATGGAATTGTATTGGAGTGTATTGCAGATTAACGCATATCAGTTAATTGCATACTTTGTTTAAATGCATAGCTGTCTCAAATCTTGACTAATTCACTGCCATGTTATTTACTCCACAAAGCTTCATAGCCCAGTATGGCTGTACGCTGTAACCACAGGAGGTATTTACATGTATGCATAGTGTTGTTACATGATCATTACATGAGCAGAAAGTCTCTTGGTTATCTAAGGGATATTGTACACTTTTTCTTAACAAGTAAGGGGTACATGAGCAGGAAGTCTATCGGTTATCTAAGGATAGTGAAGAAACGTCTTAAAAAGACTAACCAAAAGCATAGGAGCTGAGGATTTCAAGCTACATCTGGCTGGTTAGAGATATGGAAAGGATGCCACGACATTTTGTTAAAAAAACAGCATGGTAAAAAAACAAGACACAGATGATTTTGAAGCTGAGTGATGGATGGCAGACATTTTTTCAGACATAATGAAAGAGTACAATCCACACAACATTTTCAATGCTGATGAGACAGGGTCATATATTGGAGAGCTATATTGGATGTAACATTGGCATTTAAATGTGTCAAGGCTGCTGGAGCTAAGGCTGAGAAATATCAGATAACCTTAATATTATCTTGTAATATGGATGACAGTGAGAAGTTTGAACCTTTTGTGATCAGGAAAAGCAAAAACCCAAGGTGTTTCAAGAACATAAACAATTTTCCAGTCACTTACAAAGCAAACAAAAATTCTTGGATGACTGGTAAAATTTGAAAGGAATGGCTTCTGAAAAGTGACAGCTCAATGTGACCTAAAAGAAGGAAAATCTTGTTGCTGTGCAACACCTGTTCTGCGCATACTGATGATGTAATGTTGACAAATGTAAAACTTCAGTTCCTGCCACCAAACACCACATCCCTTATTCAACCAATGGATCAGGGCATTATCGCTTGCTTCAAGAAGCAGACAGGTCGAGACCAGCAGGGTAACCAATTAACAATTTGAAGTTGTTTGTAATGATTCACTGGAAGATGAAACAGTTAAAATAAAATAAATTTATTCCAAACTGGACGATACAACAGTGTCACCAACACCCACGAACACTCAATGGAAGCCACAGCAGAAATATAGTTAAGTGCTTTCTCCTGGTATCAGTTCTAGGCTTCTTCAAAACATTTTTGAAAATAAGCAACCAAAATAAGTATTTAAGTACATGGTTGCTTATTTTCAAAAATGTTCTGAAGAAGCCTGGTACTGTAACCAGGAGAAAGTGCTTAACTATATTTCTGCTGTGGCTTCAATTGAGTGTTCGTGGGTGTTGGTGACACTGTTGTATCATCCAGTTTGGAATAAATTTATTTTATTTTAACTGTTTCATCTTCCAGTGAATCATTACAAACAACTTTGAATTGTTAATTGGTTACCCTGCTGGTCTCGACCTGTCTGGTTATTGGTGACATTGAGTACTTTTTTTTTTTTTGCTTCAAGAAGCACTACTGCTCATTGATCCTGTGGCACATTGTAGATATCATAGACAGTATGTTCAAATCACAGAAAACAGCAGCTGAGCTTGCCAAGAAGCTATCCGTGCTGGATTCATTACACATGTAGAGAGAAGCATGGAATAAAATTTCACAAGCTGTGATAACCAACTGCTACAAGAAGGCTAGTTTTGTTGTGCCAAGCCCATGTGACATCACAGACAGTAGTGACAATAGCATCAGAGGTCAGCATGAGAACTTTTGTGCCCCTTCAGGCATGATGGTGGACTATTTTGAGTGGCACATTGCAATTGATGAAGAACTTGAAACAGAAGAAATGGCGAACGATTGTGAATTTGTTCCAGAACAGTGGGCTACTGGCAGTCAAAAAAAAGAGGAAGGCAGTGATGATGAGGACAATGTCTCTACGGCTACAGTACCCTTTCATGATGTTATTCAGTCTCTGGATATACTGCACAGATTCATGGAACAAAAGGGAGTTGTTTTCCACTTTCTATGAACTGAAGGGCATTGTATTTAATCTGAAACAGCAATCGGCTGTTCAGACATCAATAAACTTTTTCTCAAAACCTTGAGGGACTTTATTGACTACTGTAAATGTTTTATACAGTACAGTACGTTTTTCTATAACGTTTTTGAAATGTATCACTGTTTATGTACGTTGTCTTACTTGGCATAAGAAAACAGAAAAAAGTACATTGTGACTATACAAAATAAAACCGATTTCAGATGGAAGAAATACCATACTGATTTCTAAACTTGGCACATCAGAAAGTATACAGGCTGAATGTTAAGTAGAATAATGCTAGAATAAAATGAATACAGTGAATAAAGTGAATATCTGACTAAGTGGTACTAAAGCCTGTGGCAGATAGAAAAGCAATACTTTAATACAAGTTTGCTAAGAAGCTTTTCTCCTACAGCTGCAATACATACAGTATCTGTAATTAAACCTGTTAATGATAGACTTCCTGTTAACATAACAGCTGTAAACAGTAACTTTTCTATAAAGTTTCTGAAATCTATCACTATATTTTTTGTGTGTGTATTTTTTGTGCAAATGCACTGTGTATCTGGCATTAATACATATTATACTGTGACCCCCCATTAATATTCCAAAATGTGCACACTGATTGGTCAGTGTGCAGGTTGTAAATCGACTTATACTAATGGAAAAAGGTCCGGTCGCCCGGACTTTTTCCATTAGTGTAAGTCTTTTTTAAAACACTGTCTTGCTATGTTAAAGGAGTTTAACATAGCGAGACAGGTTTAAAAAAAGCAACAGAGATCTCCGTTGCTTTTTTTAAAGCTGTCTTGCTATGTTAAACTCCTTTAACATAGCGACACAGTGTGTAAAAAGCAACGAAGATCTTGCTTTCTCCGTTGCTTTTTTCAAAACTGTCTCGCTATGTTAAATGGGTTTAACATAGCTTGACAGCTTTAAAATAAGCACTGGAGATTCTCCGCTGCTTATTTTAAAGCTGTCTCACTATGTTAAACCCATTTAACATAGCGAGACAGTAAAAAGCAACGGAGATCTTGCTTTCTCCATTGCTTTTGCCCACAGCTCTGATGTACTGCATAGGCATACGCATGCGCAGTACATCAGAACTGCCGCAGAATACCAGACAGCTGCGGAAGGGCAGCAATAAGGCATTATACAATGCCATTATTTAAGAAAATTAATTATTTTTTTTCTTAAATAATGTCATTGTAAAATAGCAATAACCCACTTCTGGGTGTGGGTAATGCTGGATTTACCCACAGTTGTCTTTTTTTGGTCCCTCGGGCTTCGCCCTCATGACCAAACCACGCCAACCATGGGTACATCCAGCATTACCCACACCCAGGCATGGGTTATTGCTATAATAACGCATAGCAACTTTGCTTATAAGCATACTCTACTTAACTGCATTAACTAACTTCGGTCTCGAGACTATGCATTTAAGCAGAGTCAACTGTACATAATTTCACATAGCTTCTGTTCTCATGCATCACAGATGCCTAGAGCACCTAGGCAGTGGATGATTGCGCACTTCATAATTTGCCACTATAGGCCCACTGTATCACCTGTTGGACCATTGTAAGTTGGAATACAAACACGTACGTAACTTTCTTACATCATTCCTCCTAAACAATTACACAGGCATGTTTATTTAATTTTAAAAAGTAATGCCTGTCTCATTACTTACACATATGTGTTTAATTATGTGTTGATAGCTTTTATTTCTTTACAATGAAGGGTCCAAAACTTTTATGCATTTTCCATATTCAACTGTTTACCACAGGATTTGTAAGAATCATCTACAATACCTATTTTCTGCAATGAAACCCTTGCTGAATGTTGGCTTGGCCTGTAAAGCAACTGGCCAGCATGTCCATATTTTGGCGTGTTGTTTCCATGTTCAGATATGTTTCCCCCACATGGAGGAAACATATATCTGAACCTGTCTCCTCAGTTAATGTCACCCATAGCATTTTTGGAAGAATCATACTGCAGTACGTTATATTAATGTTTATGTTGTGTATGGTAACAACTTAATGATATAGTTTTTGAATTTTTATGAATATTGCCAAAATCTGTAATGCTCTGTCCACATTTTGGTGGGCTGTGTGTTCAAATCTGGAAAGGGGACACTTATATCTGAAACTTTTGTTTTAGGAATAAATTTTTCATACATTCTCCTGGGGATTTAATAAAATCTGTGTAGGCATAGTGTAAGCTGTACATGGAAGGTACAGTGGCAGTGTATGCAGAACCCCCCCCCCAACAACGGGTCTTGCATAATAATGAAGGCACGTTACTGAGGGAGAGCCATGTAACAAGGTTATTGAATCAGTGTAAGGAGTGTGTTACTGTGCTGGAAATGAGTAACACACCCCTCTGCACTGTCAAAGCACCGGATATCACTGTAGGCAACTGAAAAAGGTGAAATTAAATATTTTTTTATTTTTTTTTTATTATTTTTTTGCCTTTGCACTGCACCACAGTGTGCTGCAATGAACATGTGCTAGACATCAAAAAATAGAAGCCATATACATTTAATCACAAATGGAAAGATCGAGTTTAAGCATAGCTGAGCACTCAGTGGTGCTTAAACATAGTGGAGAGTTCTAAAAGTTTTGCAGAAATTGTCATGTTGCTTAAATGTAGTGGAGAGTTATATATAAAAGTATAGCAGCAATTCTCATGTCCATGTAGCCAAATGGTTAGATATCCTTATATGCATCAGATGCAAGGTTCAAATCCACAGGCATGTTATTTTGCATATATGATAATTATTCCAAATTCCGCTTAAATATTTTCTTTGTTTACACAGACAGGTTATTATATTTATTTTGCAAATATACATTTATGAAAAGCACCATTAAATCCCTGATTTGATTTTGTATGAATACATCAAGTATGTACGTTGCAAATACACATTATGACAAGTATTCTTAAACCCTTGATTGAATATTCTATGTACGGAGAAACATGTTATTAGGCATTTATGTTTCCAATATACAAAATAAAAATTATATTTAAATCCCGGTTTCGTGCACCCAACTAAGCTTCGCTAAGCACAGCTAAGCCTTGCCAAGCATTGCTTAAACAAGAAATGTTTTAGCAGTGCTTGGCTGGTTTGCACATTGCTGAGTGGTGCAAAGCACTGCTAAGCAATGCCAGTTTAAGCACTGCTCAGCTCAGCTAAATTGATTTTCACACTGCTAAGCATTGCCAGTTAAGCAGTGCTCAGCTGAGCTCAGTGGGTTTGCGTTGTGCTAAGCAAAGTGCCACATTTTTAAAAAATGGCACAATGGAGGTAAATGGCAGGAAAACAGCCTTATTTAAGTGCATTAGGTGGAAATACAGCCATAACCTGTAGGAGTTTGAATTGGCAGGAACTATGGTGGGAGTCCGAGAGGGTGTGAATTTTCAGGCACAGCATTGGGGCATTCTAGAGTCCAGATTCATGGTTGGACTCCTCATTAAATACCATGATGCCTGACTGCTGCAGGGCCAGTACCAGGGGTCGGAGTACAAGTCAGAGGCCTGGGACCAGCTGGCATGTGATCCTACCAGTGCAACTGGTATCCCCTGCACATATGAGAAGGTGCATCATCTTTATGATGAACTGAAGCATCATAAGGGGATCTCTTGGCCACCTGGGTCCAAGATGCTCAAGACAGGAATGCCCTGCAAGTTTCTAAGGATTGTTATCATTGTTTTACCAAAACCTACTCTGAATGTGTGATAGACAGGTACACATAATGGTGTGTTTCTCTCCCCACAGCTGCAGAGGGGAGAACTTGCAAGATAGAGGCCCATGTAGGGTGCCTGGCCAGGTTGCACTGTGAGTGTGGTGAGTACAGATGTAATTTGCAATCTATAGTCATATAAACAAGAAGCAGTAAATCAGTAACTGCCACTAGGTATATTCAGTTTTGATTGTACTGCAGTGAATGTGATCATAGATCTGGACTGAAATAATTAAGTAATGCCAGGTGCAGTTCAATAATGATAAAAGGATGAAACCTGATAATGTTATGGAAATAAAGTTTCTAGTGCAGTAATAATGTTAAGGAAATAAAGTTTATACTGCATTAATAATGCTAAGGAAATAAAGCTTCTACTGCATTACTAATGGTAAGGGAATACATTTTCAACTGTATTAATAATGTGAATGAAATAAAGGTTTCTACTGCATTAATAATGTTAAGGGAATAAAGTTTCTACTGCATTAATACTGTGAAGGAAATAAATGTTTCTACTGCATTAAGTGTGGAATTATAGCTGTATTGCAAAACCTGCATTATATGAACTGCTCTTCAATAAAGAGTGGAAATATATAACAATCACTGCATGAAGTCACCCCTAATAAAGCTGTGTTGTGCAATATGTATGTATTTTGGGATGTTGGTCATGAAATCGAGTATTACATCAGCTGTGATGTAAAAACACAAATAATACCAGTAAGTGACTGAAGGTTAGCTAATAAAAAGTGTTCTGCTAAACTGTAGCTATGGACCTGTACTACAAGATATAATGCATTATGATATTTGTTCTGCACTAAGATCTGAAGAAATAATAGGAATGCCCAGGGTATATTACCTATGTTGTTAGCCTTATGCCATAACTGTTACTGGCATGCTGTTGCTATACAGTTATCTCACTTATTGCTGTGTTCCATATGCTATGCAATGTGATATTTATAAGTTATTTGCAACTTTCTGGCATGCTGTTATAACTAACTAAATGTTCTGTTCATTACTAACTTATACGCTTTAAAATACATCAACACCATAGCTCATAGGTTCATAGGTCCATAGGTAGGTACTAGGCTATTGGCCCTAGGGCCTATATAAGCCTAGCCAAAAAGGCTTTTGCCACCCAAGAAAATTATTTTCCTGCGCCCCAGTCAAGCAGAGCCACAGAAGTAATCCCGTGGGTGAATTTCCTATTTCCCATCCAGTCATCAAGATTTTTCTTGACGAGTGCTAATGAGGAGCTCTGTTTGACATAGATAGGTAGTCTGTTTCAGAGTATGGAAAGTTTCTGGGACAGGAATCTATCCCTCCAGCATGTTCTGTTTATTGTGGTGACAAGGTTTAGGTCCCTAGAGCATGTAGCTTGGAAGGATTGGGATTTCTTTAAGTGGAGCATGTCCAACAGCTCTGGGTTTGACATAGCTTTGCATGTTAGGCAGAGATCACCTCTGAGTAGGCAATATGCGATGGAGTAAAGTTGGAGTTTTTTGAGACGGTCTGCATAGAGCATCTGTTTGAAGCCAGTAATCCGGTTTGTGTGGTATTTCTGTGGCCTTTCCAGTTGTTGTAGATGTCTTGTGAGGTACATACCAAAAGGGGCATTGTACTCTATAATGGGTCTAATGAGTGATGAGTAGAGGGGAACAATGACCTCTTTTTTTCTTCTGGATGAGAAACCTTTTGTGATGATGTGTGCCACATAGAAGGATTTCCTGACCACTGCTGTGATTATCAAAGGAGAGACTACTGTCCACCTTTGTCCCAAGGTCTCTTATCACACTTTCAGTGTTAAGTAGACTACCACCTATGTGGTAGTTCATGGGTACAGAGTTTTACAAAAGGGGATGACAATGCAGTTTTTGGCATTGAGCTTGAGGCTATGACTTTGACACCAGGCATCTGTCTCAGTGAGGCCCTTTTGTAGGATGTCTACATCGTTAGGTGTTTCTATTATGGCTCCTAGTTTACAGTCATCTGCAAACTTAGTTAGTCAAAGAACTTCTGTGTTAGCCTGTACTTCAGAGAAGTAGATACCAAACAGGAGAGGACCCAGGACTGAACCCTGTGGTACTCCACTTGTCACAGGTCTGAAGTTGGATTTGGAGTCTGCTACTTTCACAGTGTGGGTTCCGTCAGTAAGCCAGTTGGCAACCCATCTTGTGACATAGGGATTTATACCTAGTTTTATGAGTTTATCTATAGTTCCAGAGTGGGGGATGGTGTCGAAAGCCTTGGCGAGATCTAGATAGGCTGTGCGAACCACCTTACCCTCATCTATGGTTTTGGAGACATGATCTGCCTTTTACAAACCCAAACTGTGTGGTGTCCAGAGTTTGGAGACTACCAATGTCTTTGTTTATGATTTCCATGACGATACATTCCATGGCCTTACAGACCAGGCTCGTCAAGCTAATGGGACGGTAGTTTCCAGGGTCTGTCATGTTTCCCCCTTTGTGAAGTGGGATAACCATTACAGTGCACCACTCAATGGGCACAAAGCCTGAGGTGAGGTTATGATTGAACATGGTACTTAGGTGGGGTGCCAGTTCATTCTGTAGTTCATGTAGAATGCAGCCTGGGATGTTGTCAGGTCCCATGGATGCTGTGTTTTTGGCTTTGGAGAGTGAGGCTTTTACCTGTGCAGCTGTGATTACAGGAACTTTGCATTCTTCCGGTATAGAGATAGGCCCTTTAGGGGGTGAAAGGGGGGCAAAGTTAGCACTGAACCTATCTGCCAGGATGATGGCAATATCAGTTGGTTCTGTATATTTAGTGCCATTGTGCTTTAACTCAGAGCAGATCTGAGCGCTGCCATTGAGATTCTTGACATAGCTATAGAATGCTTTGTGGTTGTCTTTAGAATCAGTGGCAATTTTATTTTCATAACTAGCTTTGGAGGATTTTATGAGGGATTTCAGCTTCTTACTGAGGCTGACCAGGGAGTTCCTCCAATCATGGGATTTTACTCTTTTTTGCAATACTTTCTTTCTTCTGTTGTAGAGTTTGTTTATGGCAGAAGACCACCAGATTGGCTTCCGTTTTTTGGAGGATAGCATATTGGTTCTGTTAGGGATGGCACAATCCATGCATTCATGTAAGTGCTTATGAAGTGCATCTGTGTAGGATTCAGCAGTCATACCTCTATTGTCCATCTGCATGGGTATCATGAAGTTTGCTACTTCTGTCTTAAGAAACGTGAAGTTGGCTTTGGAGAAATTTTTTTACAGTTGTTTCACTAATGGGGGGTGGGGCAGGATGTGGATGTCTTGGGTGATTAGTTTGTGGTATGATCTGACCAACGAGGAATTGACCTCTGGTGTGGAACATTGTTCGCCCATGTTGTTAATGACCAGGTCTAGGATATTGCTGCCCCTGGTGGGGGTGTGGATAAGTTGATCTAAGGCGTTGGAATTTATAAATTCCAGAAAACATTGAGCAAAAGAGTTGATACATGAGTTTTCCCAGTTAATGGTGGGGTAGTTGAAATCACCCATTATTAGGGTGTTGGGTAGTACCCTAATATTTTCCAATGTATCAAGAAAAGAGGAGTGGGGATCCTGGGGCATGGTGGGGGGTTTGTAGCAAGCTACAATTTGGATTGCGGTCTTGCCCAGAGTTAGTTGCACTTGGATAATCTCAGATGCATTATGCATTATGCATTATGAAACTAGCTTGGAGTTGTGGACATCCTTAATGAATATGGACACACCTCCACCTTTAGTGTTTCAGTCTAGGTTAGGGTGACGAAAGGTGTATTATGAATTATAGCCTGGTAATGTAGGTGTGCTCACTGGAGCTTTGAACCAGGTCTCTGTCACTGCACAGATGTTGATATTCTCCATTTTAAGGAGTGCCTTGAGTGAGTGCATTTTGAGATTTAGACTTCTAGCATTGAATAGCATTACCTTCAGATTTTACTTGCTTGTACCTGTCACAGTGGTGAATTTGTCATTTGAACCTTGCCTAAAAAAGGCACTATAAGGGTGGCAAGAGCCTTTGCCAGTATCCAGAATCCCAAGGGCGACAGGTGCAGGCCATCTCTGGTAAAGCATCATGGTCTGTCGATCATGTCATCCCAAGCAGACAGATACTGGATTCCCTTAAAATGACACCAGAAGCTTAGCCAATTGTTGAAGTCAATCATTTTGTCCTTGTACTGTGGTATCATTCTGGGTGATGGCAGGATGGGTAGGCTGGGTAGGCCAGTTCCTGGTGATCTGCTTACCCTACCTCAGCTGGCCATGGCACCAGGTCCAAGCACATCTGGGACCCAACCTAGTGATGCCCCCTCTGCTGGCCCTGCACTACCTATGGGTGGAACCACCTCATGGGATAAGGCCCATCAGCCCTGGGAGCAGACATGGAGGGGGAGTTGTCACCCAGAAACAGCTACCAGGGAATGTGCTCAAGATCATGCACAGTAGCTATGAGGATCAACTGCCCTGGACTGAGGGCAGACTGGCCAATCTGGAGGTGCAAGGTGTCCCTGGCATCCAGTGCCCAGCACAGCCACCATTGGGGCAGTGAAGGAACAGTGCTGACTGCCTATGGGTGGGGAGCTCAGTCTCACTGCTGCCATCTGGGGGCACAAGGTTTTCTGATTCCATAACACCTTCCCTGTCCAAAGTGTTTACCCCCATGTGTCACACACCACCCCTGTATGCTATCTTGTCTGTCATGTCTGTTTGCAAATGCAGCCTCTCCTATCCAACATGCCTCCCCACATGGACCTATATCCCTTCCCCAACATTCCACTCTGTCCTTGAGAAAAAAAAAAGGTATCTGTCCCACAAAAAAAATATCACCCCATACATAGCTCTCCATTTCTCTTCTGCATCCACTGGACACAATCAATCATTAGATGAATTAATCAACACAGTTATGATACACTCACCCTTTTCTCTGGTGTGTGAGGCTCCAAATTCCAAATTCACTACAATCTGCACAGCTGTTGCTGTAGAAGAAATGGAAAGGTATGGTCCTCCCTACACCCATCCTGCACATCCCTACCTGCCTTTCAGTATGTTTTTCCCCCCTGCTTGCACCCATTTCACCACTTTCCTATCACCCATTTTTCTTTTTCTTTTTTTAAATTAGAGCAGGTTTAAGTGGTACGGTGCGACACTCAAACCCACTTACAACTGCTTAAAATTGCCTTAATCACCTTCTCCGTTTCTGACACTGTTAGCCACATCTGTAAAATAATTACGCCTGCAAAGTCTCAAACCCAGAACCCTGCAATTACAGCATAGTACATTACCCCACTACTCAGCTCTGACGTAAAACATGTGTTTCCATAAACAAATCCTGATTGCCAGTGATACACTGTTTGTACATATAATGGGAAAATTGGCAATGTACTCGGGACTATGATGCAGACACCAAACCAGTGCACATCCAAATAATAATGATAGATGGATGGATGTGAGGCCTGGGATAGCAGGTATAGCTGTCAACTGCACAGACTGTTGTAGAGAATGTCCACAATTGTGCCGCCTATTTTTGGCACAGTCATCATAAAACCTTTTCTGTGCTGTAAAGTACTGACAAGTCAGTGCAAAGTGAGGTTATAATAACATGCCAGACAGTTCAGTGTCACACGTCATACCCATCCAAACACACATGCTAATGTGACTCCTGTCTAACAGACTGTATGCATGCACATATATCTTGCAAATACACTTGTTGCAGTATTGACTTAGTAGCTCAGTCTGTTAAATCCCTAGCATGTTGTACATTTTGCCACCCACAGTCTTGGGTTCTAATCCAGTGTGTTGCACTTCAGGTACATGCTTGTGAATACAACTAATAATGACTGAGTCCTGCAAGTTTAACCAAAATAGGTTGCTGCTACTGAATTCACTGCTACCCATGTTTGAACGTCAAAGGCCTATAGGTAGGGACACACTGCACAAATATGTATAGGCTAACTATATGTCACCTAACCGTCTCCAATTGGCACTGTTACATAACATATGTACCTTAAGCACATGCCTCACCTGGACTGTTATGGGTACCCTCACCCTGGTTCTGCTGTAATGACAGAACTGACACTGCTCCCTCACTGATACATACAGCTTGCTGTACTCCAATGTGTTCATACTCCCCAGTATGAATCCTGGGAAAAAAGCAGCAGGTGCAGCCTGCAACATAATAAGCATTATGTTCAGCTACCTGCTATAGACCTGTCATACCACACAACCCCTTAGAACAAGTTATCCACACTACACACATACATGAAGGGGTGGAGGGCAGAGGTCAAGCAAAAGAGACATGTCACAGTCTGCCCCTACGAACATACACAACTGACAGACCAGCATCTACTGCAGCAACATCATATTCTTCTGTGTATGATGTATGACACTCATATCCGTCTTCCCCCTTTCTGACCTAAACCCACATTGTTTAACAATGAACTGCCACATAATGAGAAAGTCATTTGACAATGCCCAAACATAACATGCAAAGCTGTTGACATACCGCATAAATCCAAACAGTGGACAATATTTGTATCTACCTTCTGTGATGTCGTAATCTCCTCACCTCAGTAATATCCTTCTCAAAGCCTAGGAAAGCGGACAAGGCCTACATGAAGGCCTTAAATATTGGACTGTTGTGCCATGTCATTGGATAATGAAATTGCAACCCAGCTGCTCTGGATGCAGTTATCAAGTCTGTGCTACTGATTGCCTGTGCACCAATCACCTGTTACTGAACATTACCTACAAAAGGCAAGCAGCTGCCTATGGTAAATAAGTCTGTACCTTGCTTTACCAAGCTGGACTGCAATTTCTGAATCAGTTTTCTTCAGGATTTCTGCTCAAAAGTATTACAGAACTCTACCAGGTATGTAATACAAGTCCCCATCTAATGGGATGCAATTGAGAGGATGCTGTTATGGGGAATGATGATTACAACAGTAGGCCTGTAGTACATCTCTGGGAATGACATGTTGCTGATAGTCTGCTGTCCAAAAGCTACAACCATGCCTTTTAACTCTGCCTGCTGTGACTTAGATCACAACTGTGACCCTCTCATTCCCTCCTGCAATGGTTGGCTCCTGTACAAATGCCACTGCATTGTGTGTGAGACATAGTGACAGTAATGGTGGACACAGATGGCATATCACATGATGTACTGTCATTCACCCCCTCTCAGTCTGTGAATGTCACACCAGAATACATTGTACCAGTGTCCCTGACTGTCCCTGATGTACTCTGGCTGGGTCACTGTGTTGTCGACATTTGTATCTCATTGCTTGACAGCTATGGCTAGTATACCTGGCAACCCAGTACAGCAGGACTGCAGGTCATAGACTTTATTAGTGGGGGGACACATGCCCAACCTCAGCGACAGAGTGTACATAATGATCATACAACATAAAGGTATGAATACAGTAACAGATATTAATGTAGCCTAAATTTTTTTGAGAATTCTGGCATGTGACAGCCAGATTCTCCACAGTCGAAAAACAACCAACAATTATTATCCAACTGTTTGCCAGACATCCACATGTTTCCAGCAAAGGGACCACATATATCAGGTACATGTACACCAGCAACAGGGACTCAAGAGACTGAGCTCCCCACCCATTCCCAGAGATGTACTACAGGCCTACTGTTGTATTGGAGAAGTAGTACACCTACAGGTAAGATATTATACATCACATTTGCATTGCTGTCTGTCATCGTGGCACACAGATGTTGCTGGACTATCCCCATATACTCGTATGAACACACACCTAGTTGTCAAACAGTGGCTGTCTGACATGGTAGTGGGATGTCGGCCATAGGGGACACAACGCAGTAGATGACCTTGATAGGAGTGTAGAAATTCAGCACAATCCATCATGGCACACAGGGACATAACCAGTATTGCTGCTATGTTGTTGATAGCCACATACAGACTGTGTTGATAGATGGTGGGGTATGACATGGGAGGTAGCAGTGCATTGTGCAGGCCAATGTCAATGTGCAGGGTGTGTATATAGTGGAGAATAACGTATGTGGCCCTGTGATCTGTTCCCCTATTCTTGTCTTTCAGAAAGGATGTACAGATGGAGGCACCCGCTGTTTACAGCTGTGGAAAATTATGTGATCCTGGATAACCTAAGACTGCATCATGTCATTCTCCTGTAAAGGACTCACTGCAATTGTGAGCAATATTCCGCAGTGTTGGCTGATGGGTGGCTGTGGTGGTGCAGCGAATAGCATTGGCACCTTGCAGTAAGAGGTTATCCGGTTCAATCCTTGGCTGGGGTGCCTTCTGTGTGGAGTCTGCATGTTCTCCATGTGGTCGTGGGGGTTTCCTCTAGGTGCTCCGGTTTCCTCCCACATCCCAAAGACTTGCTGTAGGTGGATTGGACACTGTAAATTAGCCCTAGGTGTGAGTGTGTGTGTGTGTGTGTGTGTGTGTGTGTGTGTGTGTGTGTGTGTGTGTGTGTGTGTGTGTGTGTGTGTGTGTGTGTGTGTGCCCTCTGTGGAAGGTTGGGCACCAGGCTGGTAACTCGACAATGTAAAAACTCCATTGCCAATCATGAGTGGACAGGTGATCTGCTGTGGTGATCCCTAACCAGGGAAAGCAGAAAAAAGAAGAATTCTGCAATGTGGACTGACCTTGTCACAGCAGTCAACCACGTAGGGCTACAGGACAGAAGTTATGAGCAGGTCCATCACAGGGTGATGGACATAGTAAATTCTGCATGGCAAAGGTCTGCTGCTGTGGCCAGGGACCATGCTGCCACTGGTGTGGGGGGGTGGCCTGCAGTAGTATAATCGCTCTCAGCCACAGAGTAATTTCTGGTGAACCTGGGATCAACCACCAGCTCCCAAGCATCCGTCACCCCATATATCATGGAGGTAAGTGCCACAGAGTCCACAGCAGAGGAGCATCCAGGTAAGCCTCTTGTGTGCATCACTGTAATGCTGTATCAGTCATTTTGGCAGCCTCTGTATACTAGTACACAGATGTCAGGTCAATCTGCATTGGGGGATTGTTTGTAATGCATGCCTGTGCACACATACTCAGAATGTCAGCAATGCAGGCAGTATCACAGTACCTACTGTACATGTAGCTATATGCACATATTATCCTGTAACAACGTCACATTTCTTATTGCTGACAATACCTCTCCCTCACCTTTCCATTGGTATGTCAGGTGTGGCCGGAGTCCACATCCTATATCCAGTGAGTGTGATAATGATTTATATTTACCCATATATACCCAAACAAAGTTAAGGGCTGCCATTTTGCTGTATACAGAACTGATATGTTTAGCCAGAGTACACTACCTGTATGTTCATTCTCGGAGGATTTAACTGCAATGCATTGTATCAGCAATCACAGCAGTGTATGTGTAGGATCTGTAACATATTTGCACTTATTTTTGTGAAGGTCCATACAGTCTGCTATGTGGGGGCAGTAGTAGTATGCTGAAGACATGTTCTCTGTGTTTTAAGTGAAGATTTATCACATACACTGACATATCGCTAATCTCATATGTATATAGTAATGGCAACATTAACCAGATGTAGCTGCAGTGCATGCGGTATACTTGGCCTGTCTTGTGTGTATGCTGTATTCTACATGAGTGTTGTGCATGTGATCAGAAATAAGATGTGGTATGTGTACTGCAGTTGTGGCACCTCACCTGTATGCGTTTGAGTGTATGTGTGTGTGTGTGTGTGTGTGTGTGTGTGTGTGTGTGTGTGTGTGTGTGTGCGTGTGTGTGTATGTGTGTGTGTGTGTGTGTGTGTGTGCGCATGCGTGTCTGTGTGTGTGTGTGTGTGTGTGTGTGTGTGTGTGTGTGTGTGTGTGTGTGTGTGTGTGTGTTTGTATCACCATACATATTTTATCTTCGTCCTCACAGGTGACTGTGGGGGTTGGAGTCTGTCCCCCTTACAACCTGTTGTCAGTGTCTCATCAGACTCTGATGATGATAATGGTGGCCATAGTGAGGAACAAGTGGATTGTTGGCTGAATGTGCCCCATGGGTTGACATTCCACTTCCTCTCCCTTTGTCCCCACACACAGTCAGTATGCACACACATTCCCAGTCCCCTGTGGCCACAGATATTGGACAGTCAGAGTGTGGTGGCATTGAACAGGAGAGTGTGGCAACAATGGCATCATTAAGTATAGACACTGGCCATAGCCAGATAGCTGGCAAAGTCTCACACAGGCAGATTGACAGGGGTTCTCAAAGGAGGACTACTGTGCATCCATCACCTGTCACAAGTGTCACATCACAAGTCACCTGATGCATGTTTCGGTCCATCATGAAGGCACAGGCACATTCCAAATGCAACACCAGATGGATGCTCAGGATCATAGATGCATCACTCTCTGACATCCGTGACTCCCTCCACTACATTGGTGATGCCATGCATCATTTTACTAATGTAGTTGCCAGATGGTGGGGTGAGACATTGTCAGTCCTTGACTGCACATTGTCTGTGCTAGAACATGTGGTGGGAGTAGGGCATCAGACACATTGGCATAGGTCAGCAACAACATCTGCTGAGAGTCCACTTGGCCCTGCACGCTCATGGTCCTGTAGTGGTAGTACCTCCAGCACTACAGAAGGGAGTATGCTGCCAGCACCACAAAATGGCAAGCCATGGGCACGTGGCCCTGGGTAGTCCCTTGAGGGACATGGGCCCAGCAGATGCCAGTCACAGTCAGTGACTAATACCACATCTGACCATGGGCATGGTGGTGCCAGTGCAACTCCTGGTAGAGCCAGTTCCCGTGTTCCTGAGTGGAGATGGAAAACTGTCCATTCTGCCATGTATGGTCCACAGCTGTCCAATATACCCACGAGTAGAGCTAGCATATGGCTTGACTGTGTACATTCACACACTCATACATCACTGTCACATGCAGGTCACTAACAGACACACATGGCACCTCTCCATGGCCCAGCTGTTCAACACCCCTTCCTGATTCCCACACACAATATCAACTGTTTGACAGAGCCTAGGCCTCTGTCACCCCCACACCACACCCTGTGCATGTGATGATACCTGTGCTGCATCCCTGCTATCCATACCATCAATGCAGGGACATGCAAATATGTCTGATGCACAGGGTGTCTATAGTAGAGTACATGACATGTTGTACTGCGGTTGTGTTATGCCATGACAGGTGCTCTATGCTGGGGTGCATCATGAGTACACGTCAAAGTGTTTGTACCATTGTTGCATGATGTTAGATTGGCAGTGTTGTTGCAGACTGACAGATGTGTCTTAGAACTTTGCATGTTTCTGTTGCAGAGGTCTGAGTGGCTATGCTCTGGAGACTTGCTGGTGGTACAGCAGCTCAGGATGGCATGGTTGCAAAGCAAAAATATGATATCAGCAAGGAACTGCTATATATGTGCATGTTTACCTAGGTGCATATATGTTGAATAGTGTGTCAGGGGCAATGGAGGCAGACAGCTTAATACTGCATGCATAGCCTGTGACAATGCATCCTACCTTTGCTACATGTCATCTGGATGTTCCATACCTACAAATGTAGGTGGTGGCAGATAGCATTTATGCATAGTTAGATGTGGGCCAGCAGCTACTCACAGGGCTTTAAAATTTAAAACCATTACATACACATAGGCAAGACAGACCCACTGCTGCAAGGGGGGGTATATTTACACACATGCACTGAGTTGCCCTTTATAAGATTATAACACCTACTTATCTAGTAGTATATACTATAGTACTACGTACTTATTGCATGTGCCATGAAGCTTATGTGCTCTCAGAGTGTCTGCCAGTGCTGTTAAGGTGGATGACATCAGCAGGCCCTGTAAAGAAGGAAAATGGGGAGTTGACATGACCTGAAAATGTAAAACTATTGCACACAGATAGGCGAGACAGACCCACTGCTGCAAGGGGGTATATTTACACACACACACACACACACACACACACACACACACACACACACACACACACACACACACACACACACACTGAATTGCCCTTTATGAGATTAGGACCCCTACCTATCTAGTAGTTTATACTATGTACTTATCACATGCACCATGGAGATTATGTGTTTTGACAGTGTCTGCCAGTGCTGTTAAGGTGGATGACATCAGCAACTGTTGACAGGGAGGCCACTGTTGTGGCAGACGCTAGTCAGAGTGCCATAAAATGATTGACCATTTCACAGACATAAGCCTGATAGGGATGTCTGTACTGCTGTATGGGAAATATGTTCATATAAATAACTTCCAACCCCCATGCAAGTACGGTAATATGCCAGGCTCAAAAAAGACAAGTTCAACTCAAAGGCCAGCACTCAGTATAGCAATTTGTTCACATATAAAATTTAATCAAATATTGAACAAATTCCATCCAAAAACTGAGCACATAAAAATTAATTCCAAACACCAACAGGTGAAAATAACATACTGGTTTCATCCTATGGCCTTCATCAGTGCTAACTAAATGTGCTCCCAAGAAACAAACATTCCAATAAAAAATCCATAATGTCACAGCAATTCCATTGTTTAATTATAATTGCTCATTAACTCCAGGGGGAAATAAAGCCCCCAATTTAATTATCCATATGTGTTCCTTATAATTTAAAAGGGAATGCAAACCTTCCTGCTGCATATATAACTTGGAAATGTTATCAATGATAGTAAAGGAAAATTTAGCAGTTGGATATTTCAAGCTATGTTTATATAGGGCATTTGTATTTCTACCACACCTAATGTCACGTAAATATTCAGATATTCTTAGTTTAAAAGGATGTGATGTCTGTCCTACATAGAATGCTGAGCATGTACATTAAGCCATGTAAACAACCCAATTGCTGCTACAACTCCCATAAAACAAAATATCATATACTTTGGGATAACTGGGAGAAGTAAATGAGTTTTGTTTGGGAACACACTTGCAAAAACTACAGTGTCCACAAGGATGGCAACCTAATAATTTGCTGCCATCCAATCTTTTCTGTGTATCAGATTGTAAAGTTTTGTGCCCTTTCTTGTAGTGATTGAACCAGCCACTTATACTTTTGCATCTCCTATGGGAAAATCTACATTTATTTGGTAATAGTTCTTTTATCTGGTCATCCATTTGGAGGATGTCCCAATGTTGATAAATAATATTCTGCAAAAACATTACATTGGTTACAAAATCCATAATGAACATAATGGGAACATTTTGTTTATTTTTGTCATGATATTGTAGTGCTTGTTGTCTATCCACTAGTTTTACAAAAGCTGTTGCTTTACGTATACTCCTATTGGAATAACACCTATTGTAAAACCTTTGTGCTATTTCATTGGCCTGTATGTCATAGTCAGCTCCCTTTGAACAGATTCTCTTGAGTCTGAGAAACTGTGACTTAGGGATGTTATTAATAACATGTTTGGGATGGCAACTAGTGGCATGAAGCAGGGTATTGATTTGAGGATGTTTCCTATATACAGTGCTACTCAAGGTCCCAATTTCTACCACATTCACTTCAACATCCAAAAAGGTAATTGTCTTTGGGTGGAACTTAATAGTACATTTCATACCCCACTTATTTTTGTTTAAGCATTCTATAAATTCCTGTAGATAAATCTCATCAGAACACCAAACTAACCAACAGTCATCCAAATAGCAACACCAAATGTCCATACAGCCAAGAAAAATGTTATGACTAGCATCATATATCAAGTGATGCTCAATGAACCCCATGAATAAATCCACATAGATGGGAACCAAAGACACTCCCATCGCAGTTCCCTTAAGTTGCAAATCACAGAAGTTATGAAAATAAAAAACATTTTTGGTTAGCACATGCTCTGTGAGGCATAATAGGAAAATATTAAACCCCGTTTCATACAATGAGGTGTGTGTAAGCCAAAAATCCAAAGCTAGTAATCCTGCCCAATATGGAATGTTGGTATACAAAGCACTAACATCAAGTGTGCAAAGCAGCCAACCTTTTTCTATCTGCATATCAGCAATTATATTGAGGAACTGGGTAGTATCTTGTATACATGCCCGTACATGTACCAAAAGCGGCTTCAAATTATTAGTCAAAAATGCTGAAAGGGGTTCTGTCAATGAACCCCTGCCTGACACAATAGCTCTACCTGGAGGCTGATTATAATTCTTATGGATTTTTGATAACATGTAAAAACTTTGTCTAGTGGGGTTTACCACTGTTAAATGATATTCGACTTCTTTGGAGATAATACCTTCCTCAAGAGCCAAATTTAAAAACTTGTTTGAAAAAAGGTGTTGGATCCAGAACATCAACTGATAATATTGATGGTCCGATAATTGATTAAGGGCCTCATTATAATACATATCCCAGTTCCAAACTACCACAACTCCCCCCTTGTCAGCCTGGTTAATAAAAATCTTTCGATTATTCCTTAATTTATTTAAAGCTTGGCATTCATTCTTAGTTAAGTTATCAAGGCCCTCACATGCATGTGTCTGATACAAAAAATTAAAATTTTTTAATACTAAATTTTGAAATATTCCTACATGCTTATTCATGGGTGGCACAGATAAGGAAGTCCTGAAATAAAAATTCTGTAAAATCCGATTCTCATTATCACCCTGTCCAGAATAGTTTTAAATTAGCATTTCTACAAAAACTGATTAAATCCAGGACAAAAGAATATTCAGACACTGAAAAATTGTGAACAAATCCAATACCTTTATTAAGTAAGTCATATTCCACTTGTGTTAAAACAACAGAGGAAATGTTATGAACGTTTAGTTGGTTGTTTATTTGCATATCAACATTGCCAACTTAGTTTCCAAACTTGTTCCTGTACCTTCTGTGTTTTCTCCTTCCCCTCCTGGTTCTCCTAAAGGTAACTGGGGATCCCTTTCTTATTTGGTGGGAAATTTAATGGTGTAGTGCCCTCATTATCTGTGATTGATGGAAACTCATCTGCTGAAGTGTCAGAAGAGGTTTTTGATTTCTTTAGGATAGACCATTTTCCCTTTTTTCTTAGAGTTGAACTGTTTTTCTCACCTCAAAAGACTTATCACACACATTCTATGATGTTCCTAGTTTGTGCATGTGCCTCATCATGGCATTCTTTGGTAGGTGTCTGTGCATTTCTGATGGGTGTGATCATCCATGGCTCCAGTACGTGGCCAGTATCCCCCAGTAGATGACCATACAGGATGACCCCCTGGCAAACATCTGGTACAGTTGCGATGCATGCCAGATATGGGAGTCATATGGGAGTCATGATAACTATCAGGGTTGCCAGCACACACACTCATGATAATGCCCTGGGCATTGCACATGACCTGGCAGTTGATGGAGTGATACCCCTTGTGGTTGACATAGACTCTACCCTCCTCACCCGGTGGTGCTTTGATGTGTACATGAGTGCAGTCTATGGCATCCAGTATCTTAGGGTACTGTGCTACATAGTGGAAGAGATGCAGACTGTTGGCCCTCTCCTCAGAGGTGTGGGGTAAATAAAGGTGCTCACTGGCATGTGTTTGCATAGCAGCCAGGAACTGATGGAGTACCCAGGATGCAGATGCCTGTGAGACCCCATCATGTCCTCAGTTGGTCTTTGAAAAGTACCTGTAGTTAGTATTCTAAGGGCTACACATACCTTTGCTACCCCTCTGTTGGCTCTGCATCTGAGTTGAGGGTGGCAAAACTTGGTGAGTTCTTGTAGTATGTCCTTGCCCACCCTGTAGTGCTCTACAATCTCCAGCTCATGTAACTCCTGGAAGGCTACCCTGGGCCTGAACACTCTTCTCCTTCTCAGTCTAGGACTATTGTCAGCACCAGCATCAGCAATGACCACAGCCTCTAGCACATACAGATGTAGCAGAGCAGCAGCAACTCCTAGCTTTCTGTCAGTTAAAATTCCCAAGTCTGTATTCCAATGTTGAAGAGTGTGGGTGAGAAATCAGATTGTAGGGTGTATCATACTTTATAATGGTGTGCTGCAGATGCAGATTATGTGATTAACAGACTATGATGCATTCCGCCTGCCAGGTATATCATTGAGGGGTTTGAATGGCCCAGTGTAAGTGGAATAGGGCTTTACAGTCATTTAGACATGATTGGCTTTTCCAGGCTATTTCCTTTTTTTTTAAATGCCTTCCCTACTAACCACTGCTGCATGGCGCACAAACTCACACCATAAGTATAAACACTGCTCAGCAGTCTGGACACACCCCCATGCATGGGCACACTCAACATATCTTAATCCAGCTGAAACATGCACCCTGAAGCTAAACAAAGCTTAGCAGCACTAGACGCACCCCACTGCTTAGCTGAGCTGAGCAGCATGCAAACAGGCACCACTGAGCTTCAATCCGCTTCCACTTTTAGTCACATACCCCCTTTTTATGTCAGCTATATGTTCTACTGACAGCAGCATAGTTCTGGGGCTACACAGGTTTTATCTGTGGACACAGTGGCCCATTTTTGTTATTCAATATCCCCAGCTCATTTGCTTACACATTCTTGCACATAAACTGGATACTTCACTATTCCAGGGCCTACTTCCTTAGCAACCGCTGACATCTTGTGATACAAATGTGATAAAAAAAAGGGGAGCATTGAGAGAGTGTGATTATTTGACTGTTGCCTCACTATATCTCGACATTCATTTTATTCTTTCTTCTTATTCTTTCTTATTTCTTTTTGATATATAGAATGATGTTATGTTCTGAAACATTCTAGTCTTCTGGGCAGGCATAAGAGATGATGCTCTGTTCTGGAACATTCTGATGATTTCAGCAAGTTACATTTGATTCCGAAACATACTTTGTTTACTACTTTTGGTTATGAAACATGACTTGTCTGAAGTTTTCTAGTAATGTACTAAAACTCGCAAGGTTATTGGAATATTCCAGGGTAGCATTTGAAATTTGCAGAATCATTGTACTTCGCAGGATTTGCTGTTCCTTCTGGGGTGGGTGGCCAACACCACAGAAAGCTCTAGCAAGATCCGGCCTACACTGGGAAAGTACTGATTCTCATGACTTGTGGTAAACAACCTGGTTATATATAGATGGGTTTCTCTGCATTCAGGCAGAAGCCTCACCTGTGGAGTGGACACACTGCCCAGGACTGTTTTCCCAATGAAGACTCCTGCCTGACTGCAACGGGGCTTCCCAGTCGAGACCGAAGACAGGATGAAGCTTTCCCTTTATCGGTGATGTATAACTTTCTTTAAATGTATTGTCTAATCTTATTTTCTGCTAAACTTTTTATTTTAGTAGAATAGAATGAATTTACTTTTCTGTTTCTAACAGACATAGTTTATTAGCTTGTTAGTTTTCTTGGTGTCAGTAGAAATAAAGTTTGTATTAGTTAACTTTTGGAGTATAGTGTTTTCATTTCAAATCCTGCTCATTAGGCAATACATTATTTTTGGCGTAGTCGGCAGGATTCAAAATGTTTAAAAGGAAAAGTAAGAAGGACATAGCGGTTTTTGAGATAGAAATCCCAGGATGGGATCAGGACCTGTACAAACCACTAGCTTTGAAATGGTTAATGGGTACAGGATTAAGTGAAAATTGGGATGTTTGTTTAAAAGATACCAAGCCAGGTTCGGTGCAAGCATGCTTACAAAAGGTTTTACTGGAAAAAGGGAAAGAATTGAGTGCTGTATGCAGACAGGGCTGGATCCTTTTGACTGCATACCGAAAATTACATGAAGATAAAATACGTAAGTGCAAACAAATAAAACAACTAGAGAAATGGATAGTAGAGTTAGAAAAACAAAATGTAATTTTACAGTTTCAGATTAAATTGTTAGCAGACAAAACAGACATCTATCAGCATGTAGCCGAAAAGGCTGCAATACAAGTAGCAAGATATAAATATTGAAAAAGAAGAGGCAAAGTTAATAAAAAGAAAGTACAAACGTCAATAGCGAAGGCAGGTTTTGACTGGGACCCAGACCACTGGGATGGAGATATCTGGCATACTTCTGATTCTCCATCCCATTCAGACTCTGATAATGAAAATAGTATTTTCCCGGGAGAGGAAGAACAGAATAAAGGGAGACCAGTAAAGGTAAAACCAGTTCTTCAACGACGGCAGCAAATGGTTTATGGGGCAAAAGGGCTCCAAGGAGGGCAGGAAGAATTTCATTACGAAGACTTTACTCAACAGGAAATAAATGATTTGATTGAAAGATTAAACAAAAATCTGGAGAATCATTAATAGCATGGATAGTGAGACTTTATGAATTTAGAGCTGCAGGAGTAGAAATGGATAGAATAAATACTAAAAGATTTAGTATGTTAAGTAATGATCCATCCGTGCAGGATGCATTTTGAAATTATAACAAAGGCGAAATGGCAAGTCTTTTCATAATTATAGCAGATTGCTGTGCTGAAAAATATCCAACAGAAATGGACTGGCCTTCTAATAAAAGGCCATGGTACACATTACTAGATGCTATTCAAAGAATTAAAGAAGAGACAATGAAAACTGCTTTGCTTGTAGGGGACACTGATACATTACTACAATGTGCTTTGACAGTTTCTGTTAGAAATAAGATTATTAAGTTAGCCCCTTCAGCTTATAAAATGGTAATATTGACATATTTAATTAGTGAGACGGGAAATCCTATTTCTCAAGTTATTGAGGGATTGCGGTAGTTGGGAGAGCTAGGAGAATGGGGACCAAAACATCTGAATAACGATAGATGAGAAAATAAAAGTGCTGGACACAAAGAAGCTCGACTGTCCCAAAAAGATATATTTACTGCATTGTTGAAAGATGGGGTATCAAAGGATAAAATTAATGGAATAGTCACTCCAACAATGTCGGAGATGTACAAAAAATGAGGTTGGAATAAGAAAGGTAGGCAATCTCAGAATGTAGAAAAACAGGAGGAGAATGTAGTAGGCAGTAAAACTGAGAATAGGGAAGGAGCTTCAGCAGTTCCTTCTGCTTCACCTGTAACGTATCCTGACTTCGTATCCTGACTTGTCAGATTTACATTTCGAATAGGAAATTGGCCAAGCTCCAGTAAGTGGATGGGCTCAGCAGAATTTTAGATCATATGTAGAATTGACAATATTCTGGAAAAATAGGAATGAACAACAGGTCTGAGCTCTAATTGATACTGGAGAGAAGGCCTTATTAATTTATGGGAATCAGAGTTTATTCAAAGGATGACAAGTTACTATTACAGGACTTGGTGGAAAGCAAATTAAAGCTGTTCAGACGATGTTAGAAATGAAAATAGGTCAATTGCCACGGAAAAAGTACTCTGTCCTAATAGTACCTGTTCCTGAATATATAATAGGAATTGACATTCTAAAAGGGTTGACGTTGAATTTATCAGACGGACAGTATCAATTTGGCATTAAGCCATATTTTTCAGTCAAAACAGTTATAGTAGGGAAAGTTAAAATGCCACCAGTAGAATTACCTTTAGCAACAAAGATAATTTAGTTTGAAGCAATATAGAATCCCTGGGGGGGCATAAGGAGATAGGTGAAACAATTCAGGATTTATTAAATGCAGGTGTCTTGAAAACTACTATGACAGCATGGAATAACCCAGTTTGGCCTGTCAAAAAGTCGGATGGGTCTTGGCGAATGACAGTAGATTACTGAGAATTGAATAAATATACACCACCACTAACAGTGGCGGTTCCAGATACAATTACGTTAATAGAAAATATACAGAAACACCAGGGTACTTGGTATGCAGTAATAGACTTGGCAATTGCTTTCTTTACCATACCAATTGCAGAAATGAATTATGATCAATTTGCTTTTACCTGGCAGGGACAACAATATACATTTACTCGGTTCCCACAAGGATATTTGCATAGTCCTACTATCTGTCACAAAATAGTGGCAGAACATTTAAACGAAATAAGGTTGCCTCAGAACATGCAAATTTCACATTACATTGATGATATTCTTATTCAAGGGAATTCTGAACAAGAAGTGAGTGAGTATTTACAAATGGTAATAAATCACATGAGAACAAAGGGCTGGGGAAATAAATCCCATTAAGATTCAGGGACCAGCTCAAACAATAAAATGTTTGGGAATTCAGTGGCATCAGGGACATAGAGAAGTTCTACCAAAGGCAAAGCAAAAGATTTTAGAATTTCCAACCCCTCAAGACAAAACGGAGGCACAACGGTTTATAGGATTATTTGGATTTTGGAGACAGCATATTCCCCATTTAAGTCAAATACTTTCCCCATTGTATAAAGTGACTAGGAAGAAATATGAGTTTGTTGGGGGGATGATCAGCAAAAAGCTTTTGAACAAGCAAAGAAAGCTATTCAAAAGGCTTTAGATTTATGGCCCCTACAGGACTGGGAAGTACAGTTACATGTATCTGTGCAGAATCATTATGCTAATTGGAAACAGGGATCAAAGCGGGTGCCATTAGGATTCTGGACTAGGAAATTACCAGATGCAGGAGAAAGGTATTCTCCATTTGAGAAGCAATTGCAAGCATGTTACTGGGCACTGGTAGACACTGAACAAATGACAGTAGGACATACTGTACTTTTACAACCAGAAATACCTATAATGCAGTGGGTAATGAGTTTGCCTAAGATGCATAGGATAGGTCATGCGCAGGAAGCAAGCATTATTAAATGGAAATGGTACATTCAGGATAGGGCCAAACCTGGAATTAATGGGGTAGTGATGTTACATGAAAAAGTGGCCCAAATACCAATAGATCAACAACTATCTGTTACTGACCAGGCTGAACCAGTCAGTGAGTACCCGGTAAAATGGGGTATGCCATATGTAGAGGTACCATTGGAACAATGCAAACATGTTTGGTTTACTGATGGGTCAGCAAAATATGTAGGAAATAAAAGATGTTGGAAAGCTGTATTCTATAATCCAGTGACTAAGAGAATTTTAACATCCTCAGGGAATGGTAAACGTAGTCAGTATGCAGAATTATATGCTGTATATCAAGCACTGAAACAGGAGATGCCAGGTACATGTCATATTTATACTGACTCTTGGTCAGTGGCAGATGGGTTGACAACCTGGTTACCTACCCGGCAGAAGAATGATTGGAAAATTCATTCAAAAGAAATTTGGGGAAAAGAATTATGGCAGTCTATTTGGGAAATGATAAATCAAGGTTCTGTAACAGTTTATCATGTTGATGCACATTGTTCTGCAGAATCTCTAGAACGGTGGTTTAATTCTGTTACAGATGAACAAATGAGAATTTCAGAAGCTAATATACCAGATGATTCTGAGCAAATGGGGATGGCAAAATGGGCACATCAGAAGTGTGGACACTTGGGAGAAAAGGCCACTTCCAGATGGGCACAAACAAGAGAAATTGCACTTTCGTTAGACTTAATTAAAACTGTTATATTACAATGCCCGATATGTCAGCATACTCAACAAAGATCCATACCTCATATGGTTCAGGGACATATAGCACGAGGAAACTTGCCAGGACAAATATGGCAAATTAATTATGTTGGTCCTTTACCATTAAATAAAGGCTGTCAATATATATGTACAGTGGTAAATACTTATTCTGGGTATCTTATTGGTTTTACATGCAGACGAGCGACACAGGTAAGTACTTTAAGAACTTTAGATTTAATCATTTTGTATTATGGAATGCTTTTGCAAATACAGAGTGACAGCGGTTCCCATTTTAAGGGAAAAATGGTACAAGATTTTGCAAAACAACATAATATTGAACGGGTATTTCATATACCCTATTACCCGCAGGCAGCAGGGTTAATTGAAAGAATGAATGGCTTACTTAAAGACCAATTATGAAAATTAGGAAATGGGACTCTGCAAAACTGGAGAGATAATTTAAATATGGCATTACAGATTTTAAATAATAGACCGATTTCAGAAACAGAAACACCATTAATGAGAATGTTAACTCCAGCATTGCAGATCAAACCATATGTGACGACTGATTGGGAAACTCAAGCAGGTGCATTAGCTCCTACTAGAGCTACACCTGAGACTGCAGGATTGAGTCTATATTCAATGAATGCTTGTAAAATACCGCCAAGGACAGTTCAGCTGATTGAGACTGGAATTGGAATTCAAATTCCAGCAAAGCATTTTGGTTGGATAGTGCCTCAATCAACACTTGCTTTGAAAGGTGTTCAGGTTGTAAATGGAGTTATTGAAGCAGGTTATCAAGGGGAACTTAAAATTATTTTGTTAAATACTTCAGATGAGAATGTTCATGTACAGAGAAAGGATAGGGCAGCCCAAATATTTATTGTACCTGTGTTAGGTGGCACCGTCACCAGAGGGCAGTCACCACCTGCTGCTACCTTCGAGAGGGGAGCAGATATCTAGTACGCATGAAATCAATTCAGGTGCAAAAATATGGGTCCATGAACCCAATAAACAACCTGAACAAGCAGAAGTTATTGCTGCTGGGAATGATAACACTGTTTTAATTATTAGACCAGGAAAGGAAAAATGGGAATATATACCAGCAGATTGGTGTTATATGTGAGAATAATCATGCTATTTTCTTTTGATTTCAGATTTTAATTCCTATGCTAATTATTGTTGGTCTCGTGTTGTATGAAGCCTCTTCGGTGAAGTGTGTAACGCCAGGAGTAAAAGCAGTTAAAATGAATTCAACTGGATTCCAGTGGAGATGGGTTGCTAGTACGCGAAATAGAACACGAGGGAATTTTACCTGTCCCGCTGGGCAAGGATGTCCTACTATCAATTTGACTTTTGAAGGAAATTTAACCATTTGGAGGGTAAGAAGAGGGCATCTTTATGTTCAGTTACTAGATGACAGACACGCTACGGTAATATTTCAAAATTACACATACATAAAATGTTGTAATTGTAAATATGAACAGACATACCGAGAAAATTAATGCTTTTGCCAGAACGGAACTGATATTTATAATAAATCAATTGATTTACAGAACATTACAGTACTGTTTTGTATGAACGCAACTCAGATTATAAATGGAATATGGGCCTCTCAAATAACTATATTGAACAACCATCCCAAGGCTCACTGACCAAATAATTAAAGTGCCTTCCACATGTAAATATGTAGGACAAACATATCAAAAAACTGTATTGTATTTTAATGTTACTATCCCAAAAACAGGTAAATGTAGACAGAAACGAGCTTGGTATAGCACCTTATTACGAGGTATTGATACAGGGTTAGGAACTTTAAATGTCATTGGTGTTGAAGTCTTAGCTAATAAAATCAAAACTGTGGGTCAGAATGTTTCACAAATTATACATTTACAAGCACAGTGGAATCCTACAGTTTGGCATACCCAAAATCAGCTAGTTAGTTATGAAAAATAATTTTTGGATCAATTTAATGTTTCTATAGTTCATAATTTGAAATTTGACAAAAATGTTACTAAGTTTGTAAACTGGACATGTACTTTACAATCTTTTTATGTTTCAATACAGAAGTATTTTGTACAAAGTTAATGCTTAATAATGAACATATATGGAGACAATTATGTTAACAAATGGATACCTAATACTAATTGGATAAGTTTGTTTTCTGAAAAAACAAAATACACAGATAATTTTTGTACAGGTTATATCATGCATTATAATGTCACAAATGCAAACATAATGTATCAATTTGTAACTTTGCCATTGGTATTTGGACCTCCTGTGTATCCATTCCAGTACTGGCTACCCCACGTGGAAGGAAATTTTGTTGATTTCTCAAACCGAACGCACAAACTGAAACACTGTACTGAAACGATGGATGGACTTATCTGTGGACCCCATTCCCCTGTATATGAACCATGTTTCCTTCAACATTCCATCAACATCTGCAAATGGACTGTATTACCTCCTACGTTTGAAATGTTTGTAGAAATAGCATCACAATTTATATGCTTAGTGACAAACCCAACATTATTGTATACTTTAACGCATCCTTTTGTAGGTTGTTTAGATAATGTAACTCATTTACATTGGCACAATGAAACTTATGTATTTTCTCCTGAGACACATGTTAATGTATTTCATACCTGGTTACCAGACAAGCTGGAATATCATAATTTGACTTTTACAGAAAGTATTAAATAATACTCAACATCTTGAAAAACATTTACAGGTAGTAAATCATAGTATTTTACATCATGAAATGACAAGCATTATTATAGGGAATATAGGGAATAAATTGGTTAGTTTAGCCAAGAAGACAGAATCCGACACTGCACACAATTGGTGCGATATATTTACTGGATGGTCAACATCTGGTACCAAATTGTTAAATTGGTTAATACATCCAGTATTCATTTTAATGATTGTTTTGACTCTGCTGACATTTTGGAATTGTGGCTTAACTTATTGTGTTTATAATAAGGCAAATACGGTTTTAAATGTCGGATATAAGTGAGTCAATAGTCAAGGGGCCGAATGTGATACGAATGTGATACAAAAGAGGGGAACATTGAGAGAGTATGATTATTTGACTGTTGCCTCACTATATCTCGACATTCATTTTATTCTTTCTTTTTATTCTTTCTTATTTCTTTTTGATATATAGAATAATGTTATGTTCTGAAACATTCTAGTCTTCAGGGCAGACATAAGAGATGATGCTCTGTTCCAGAACATTTTGATGATTTCAGCAAGTTACATTTGATTATGAAACATACTTTGTTTACAACTTTTGGTTATGAAACATGACTTGTCTGGAGTTTTCTAGTAATGTACTAAAACTCACAAGGTTATTGGAATATTCCAGTGTAGTATTTGAAATTTGCAGAATCATTGTACTTGGCAGGATTTGCTGTTCCTTCTGGGGTGGGTGGCCAACACCACAGAATGCTCTAGCAAGATCCAGCCTACACTGGGCAAGTACTGATTCTGATGACTTGTGGTAGACAACCTGGTTATATATAGATGGGATTCTTCGCATTCAGGCAGAAGCCTCACCTGTGGAGTGGACGCACTGCCCAGGACTGTTTTCCTGATGAAGACTCCTGCCTGACTGCAACAGGGCTTCCCAGTTGAGACCGAAGACAGGATGAAGCTTTCCCTTTAATCGGTGATGTATAACTTTCTTTAAATGTATTGTCTAATCTTATTTTCTGCTAAACTTTTTATTTTAGTAGAATAGAGTGAATTTACTTTTCTGTTTCTAACAGATAAATAAAGTTTATTAGCTTGTTAGTTTTCTTGGTGTCAGTAGAAATAAAGTTTGTATTAGTTAACTTTTGGTGTATTGTGTTTTTATTTCGAATCCTGCTCATTAGGCAATACACATCTACCATTGTACATACTGTATGCAGGGCAGTATAATGCATTATTCTGACATACATCTTATTTTCAGTTTTTAAACATTTTAATATATATTTTTTTGCATAACGGCATATTTGCTGCGTGCCGTGCAAACGTAATATAGGTATTAAAAAATATATTATTTTATATTATTTTGTATTAGCTTTTGGACTCACATGGCATAGTTTTGCACACATCTGTGCCTACCATGACATTTCTGATCTTCTAATTGGGCTTTTACAGCCCGCGTTCAATTTTTACATTTCTGTATGCAGTTATTTTCCGTGTATACTTCTGACACCAACATGGGTTCTGCATGGATACCTAGCTGCTTCCTGGATCACAAAACACCCTCATTTTCATGGATTTCACCTGCGTATGAGATGATTTGCATGCCATGGACACTTCCATGTTTGCATGTTTGTGCACACCCTTCTGCTCTGTTTACTGGATCACACGGCTGCAATTTTTTGTGTTAGATCCATGCCACTCTGCCTACAAGGAAAATCACTCCATGTAGGCTTTATTGAATTCCCCCCTCTATTTTTGTTTCAGGCGATGAGGAGCACAATCAAAACAGAGCCATGTGCACTGAGTGGAAACACAGGCTCGAGGATCAGCTGAGGAGAGAGGTATGTTTTTGATTTTTTTTTTAAGTATTTTAGGAACTGAAATGCATCTTTCCATTTTCAAGCCTGTATTTTTCACATTAACATATTTGTTGATTAAAATTCAGGAATACCCATCATGCTTAGTAAGGTATGTGAAATCATCACATCAGCTATCCTTACAAGTGTGGATAAATTCTAAAAATGTTGATGTCTTACATATCTTTGAATAATTTGTTCATCTCACATTTTTTAAAAAGTACTCCACAATATAAATGGCAGTTGCTTTTGTGCATCTATCACAAATTATTTAGGTGGATGTTTTACATGCAAATGTGTGTTATGCTGCATGGGTTAATATACTTGTGTGTCTGTGACTTAGTTTTCTGATGATTTGTTTGTTGCGCATAGCCCGCTTGTTCACGGAGTGAATGAGTGTCAGTGTTTTCAGACTGTTTGGCAAGCTCTTCAGTTTAACATTGGTATAGCATCTGCCTCAGACACCTAGGGTGTTTTTGTAGAAACACAGTTTTAGGCTAGGTTGAATTACAGTAGTTCACATTCGGTATACCCTGCAGGTAAACATTGGTATTACATCTGTCTGTACTCCTTTTGTTACAGCCTAGGTTGACTGACACTTGAGTCGATACCCATTTGATTGCGACATTTCAGTATAGCAAATAATTTCATAAATTGTTTTTTCACTGTACTGATTACTGCTTGATTTTCAAGATAATGAATACAGTTGTATAGTACAATACTGTTAACATATATCTTAGATTCTCATACTTCTACAGTTCTGTTAATTGAACATATCAAATTGTTTTTAGTATTGTATTCCTTATATTGATATATGTTCAGTCATATATCATGTTGACTGTCCCAAAAGTTTGTCAAATGGCTTGCCTATTGTCCATAATATTGTCAGATCACCTTCTTCTCATTTTAACAATGACAAGGTGTGGCAAGCAGCAATCAGGCTAAGACCTGTGTGTGTGTGTGTGTGTCTAAGCATATAGAATTGTTTAGAAAAGAATACCATTGTCCTCTTTAACAGTATGACATACAGGGCCATAGGAAACTCTGTCCATAATAGAGGTGTCTCTGTCCCTGTGTAAATTATCATAATCATATTGTGTTGTGCTATGATATTCATGGGAATGTTCTCCATAAAAGACATTTGTTTTTTATGTTGTGTTTTGCCATTAATCCTTACAGAACATCGTACTTGTGAACTTCTCCAAAACAAAGACGACAATGTGCATATGCAAGTCCACTGCCAATGTCTTCCAAGGATGGCAGTGGCAATGACGACGAGGATGATGCCAAGGCCTGCCTGAGACATCATGCCTGCACCCCAGAGGAGACATCAAAATTACCAGGATATAGACGATTTCTGGGAGATCAGGGGAGGTCATGACCGATGTGTTCCGAACACACACGAGGGACATGATGGGGACCTTTTTTGAGTATATGGCATGGACTATGTGGGATTCAGTCAGGGTGATAATTTGTGAGATCATTCGAGAATCTGATAGCCATCACCCCGTGCCTCCGGTCATTAAGTATTGTCTGTGTGCTCCACTTGTGTTGTGTTACCAAAACGGTGATTGCCATTTCATTGATTAGACTGTATATGCAGTCTTGTGCATGCATAGCATGCATCTGTCATGCATATGTTATTATCATGAAACATTTACTTTGGTTTCAGTGTGTGCACCATCTCACAATTATGCTTTAAAGAAAAGAAATGCGGAAGATAGGAAAGTATTGAAATGGGGAGTAAGCAGGAGGAAGAGCAAAGTGAAAGGAGGGAGGAAATGTGCAGGAAGGTGGAAGGAATGAACCATAGCTATCCATTTCTTCATCAGCAAAAAAATGTTCAGATGTGTAGAATATTAGCTGAATATGCACCTCCAGAGAAAGGGGTGACCACAACGCATCCATGTTGTATAGCCATCTGGACAAAATCAAGTGTGTCAAGAAGACATATGTGCAGAATGGAGAGTTATGTATGGGACAATTTTTATTTTTTTTTTTTTAGGACAGGTTGCCTTTTTTTTTATTTTGAGAGAGAGAGGAATGTTGGTGAAGGGACGTAGGTATGTCTGGGATGTAGTGACAGTGAAGGACACAAGATGTTGGTGAACACCATGGTTCTGATGAATGTGGGGACATCACAGAGTCATGGATGTCTAGCTGGGTGACAGTGAGAATCGAGTCATTATCCACTGGACTGTCACCACAGTCACCTCACAGTGCCGATGGCTGCAGAGTCTGATGTCTGCATCTCCTTCTCTTGTTATTAAGTACAATGCTGGAGAGCAGTGTCTCCATCCAGTGTAGGCATGAACCAACTGTGTGGCACACAATCCTACACATTAACCCTGACAGTTCATCGTGGTGATACAATCATCACCTCTGCCATTACTCCTTGAGGGAACCACTGGTCTATCCTGAGGGCCATAACTACCTGAGGGGCCAGGTAGTGCAAGGGCAGCAGAGTGAATACTGCCATGTTGCGTCCCAGATGTGCTGGTCCTCAGTGTGTAGCCAATGGAGTGGGGGCAGGAGGATCCTGTGGGGTTGGCCTACCCCACTATTCTGTGGTGAAAAGAGAGTACAAGGGATGGGTGATAGAAAAAAAAAAGGAGAACATTAGCAACTTCATATGTGACATACAATACATTAATACAATTATTTGAGTCTATTTGTTACCTTTACTTTTAAGACTACCAACTCCTAACAAATAACTTTTTTTTACTTTTATGACTACCCAGCTCATAACAGATGCACACTATACAACAGATTGCATCAATCAATCCTTGATGTGTGCACATATTGCGAATTCCAGTTATACAGATTACAGTTTACAGCAGGCCATTTGTGCCACTGCTATAGAGGTTTGAATGTACCATACAGTACTGATGATGGACTAACAGTATTGTATAACCAGGAAGTGTGATATGTGAACCTGTAACCTCTGCCTAATGTTTAATACTGTACTGTTGGTTTGGCCTACAGACTAATGCATGCATACTTGGTGTTACAGTTGAGATATGCATGTTTACTTTGATATAACTGTAGAAGACACCCCCCAAAAATATCTTAAACTTGTAATGCTACAGTAACCGTACTGTTCTGATGCATACATACCACATGCTTCTGTCATACATACCAGTCTAGTGGCATGGGTTTGCACATTCAGTTCTCAGTCTGTGATGGCTGCAGAAAAAAACAGAACAAAGCACAATACCACTATGCATACCAATCCTGACTATATATATATATATATATATATATATATATATATATATATAGCTTTTAACTCTTACAAGTAATCTCTGTAATTGATACTTACACATCTGGAGGGTGCTCTCAGTCCTAAACTCCTTCATCCAACATTCAAGGGTATCCCTCTTCCACCTCCAGAGGTCGCTGTAGTGATGTCTACATTGCTCATCAGTCCGAGGGATACCTGTACCACTGGTCAAAGCCCAGGCAAGACTATTCCATGCCTCTGACTTGTAATCTGAGCCACAATAGTCCCTTTGCAATAGCCTGGGCCTATGTTCATTTACTAGGAGTCAAACAAGCACTTTGGCCTCCTGGCCACCCCATCTTTGAGCACAGAATCTCAGTCCCTCGCCACAAACACCTGCCATGCCTACCACAGAGCAAGACTAATGAAGAATGATATTTTCTTGCCAATTAGAGGTATCTTGCTTACCGGGAGTGAGCACTGTTTTGTTTTGCAACATTTAAAATTGTTGTGCATTGCTTACCATCATGCAAGCAGATTGTTTGAGGGTGCGAACTGCTGGGCAATGCAACATGTTTAGTATTAATTGAATGCATCCAGTTTCTATCTGTGTCTGTCTGGGTCCTGTCTGCTACCTTGGTGGTCCATTTGTCCAGTCTGTGAACTGGTACACTTCACAGAAATTAGATGAGCAGAGCCAAACTCATTAGTGGCACATTGTGCAAACACTGACCCAAAAAAGGGAGAAATAGTTGAAATGAGCAAAATCATTCTATGACATACACAGTAAAAAAATGTTAATATGTATACATAGGTCTAGATTTCAAATATCACTCCAATGCATCTTCAGAAAACAGGATGGGTGCCTTATCCCTCTTTGCCATACAAACAGGTTTGCAGCAAAGAACGGAAGTCATTCCTCACACAAACAAGTGCAACTGAATGTACATTGATATCAAGGAATCATCATCATCTTCTTTCGCCTGTTCCCGTTAGGGGTCGTCACAGTGAATCATCTGTTTCCATTTCTTCCTGTCCTCTGCATCATGCTCTTTCACACCAACTGCCTGCGTGTCCTCTCTCACCACATCCATAAACCTTATCTTAGGCCTTCCTCTTTTCCTCTTACCTGGCAGCTCCATCCTTAGCATCCTTTTCTCGATATACCCAGCATCCCTCCTCAACACATGTCCAAACCAACGCAATCTCGCCTCTCTTGTTTTTTCTCCAAACTGCCCAACCTGAGCTAACCCTCTAATATACTGATTCCTAATCCTGTCCATCCTAGTCACACCCAGTGCAAATCTTAACATCTTTAACTATGCCACATCCAGCTCTGACTCCTGCCTTTTCGTCAATACCACCATCTCCAACTCATGTAACATAGCTGGTCTCACTACCCTCTTGTAGACCTTCCCTTTCACTCTTAATGGTATCCGTCTGTCACAAATCACTCCTGACATTTTTCTCCACCCATTCCACCCTGCCTGTACTCTCTTCTTCACCTCTCTTCCACACTCACCATTACTCTGAACTGTTGATTCCAAGTACTTAAATTCATCCACCTTTACTATCTCTACTCCCTGCATCCACACCCTTCCTCTACCCTCCCTTTCATTTACACACATATACTCTGTTTTAGCCCTGCTGACCTTCATTCCTCTCCTCTCTAAAGCATATCTCCACCTCTCTAGGGTCTCTTCAACCTGGTCCCTACTCTCACTACATATCGCAATGTCATCTGCAAACATCATAGTCCATGGGGCCTCCTGTCTGATCTCATTTGTCAACCTGTCCATCACCACTGCAAATAAGAAAGGGCTCAGAGCTGATCCTTGATGTAATCCCACCTGTACACTGATATCAAGGAATAAACAGTTATTTGAACATTTATTATATTTAGTATATTTTGATGCAGTGCACTTAGTTATCACACAACCTGTTATGATTATTATTTACAAATATGCAGTTCTGTCTTGCCTTTCTGTGTTTCTTGGTCATTAATCAGTTATTTGACCAGTACTCAAGAGACATGTAATGTGTAAACCAGGCTATATCATTGACCTTAAAATGTGTGAGGATATTAATTAGGAATAATATGATATGCAGTCGCCAATAACTGAAGGGCAGGTCAGATGGCACAAACAAGCATAGCTTGCTCTTTTGTGGGATGGAGGAAAGGTGAATTCCTGTTATGGCACATGCAAGGGTACATTGCTTTTTTGGGGAGAGGGAATAAAGCTGAGTTACTGTTATGGCACAAACAAGCAGAGACTGTTCTTTTGGGGTGAGTAAGAGTGAATTGCTTTTATGGCACAAACCAGAATGGACTGTTCTCTTGGGTGGGAGCAAAGGTGAGTTACTGCTGTGGCACAAACAAGGATATGTTGCTCTTGTTACTATCCTTGTTTTGCATCCTGCCTGTTGTTTGATCTTGTGAGAGTTGTGAAATCACAAATTGCAATGTGTCTCATTGCTTTCTAACTTCTCTCTTCAATGATTTTCTAGTACAAATGTATGTTGCTAAACTGAGGGCATGCAGTGATCATCAGTACTTTTGAGAGATATGACTGTGTGAATCTTTCATACGTGAGGCCTACTACTTGCTAATGGATACATATCAGTCAAATAAGTCTCTGCTGTCACATGTTAAGGTAATTTCTGTAAAAATCTCCCACTTTTGATTTGCTTACTGTACCAAGTGATGAAATACAAGGCTATGCTATGATATTATTAAACAAGACACTCCAGATTCAGGACTTGCCTAAAGAATGCAACAATTGCCACATTGTTAGTTCAGGGCTGACTCTGTCTGAAGCAAGCAGTACATAGCGAATACATGGGAAGGTAAAGGTTGAGTGAGTTGCCTGGTATCACTGTAACTATATACATGAGTTGCCTGGCAACAATGTTACTATATGTATGTAAGTAGGAGGAAGGTTTTAGGCTCCTAGGTAGTGAGTGACTGTGCTATGCATTGTCGCATTGTCTCTTAGCCAGTGCAAGGGCATACTGAGCATGCCTATGTCTGCTCAAACCCACAGCAGCTGGTCATTCCTGCTCTAACACAAATGCAAACAGTGTCAATAAATAAGAACTTTAAATGAAAAACACTAAGGAAAGAGGAAAAAATGCTATGCTGTCATACAATCCTAAGATCGGAATATCATGGCGTGATCTGTGATGTACACCATACATTTGGATTTGCAAATCCTGTAAGAGACATGTCAGAAAGTAATTATGCACATTACAGTTTCTGACTTCACAACCCTTACAACAACATTCACTATAAAGTTGTGACATATGGATGCTATCAACTCTCTAAATTTCAAAGGGCAATATAAGTCACAGGTACAATGAGCATTTCTACAAGAGCAATGCAAATATAGTAAGCAGTAGGTTAGCTAAGCATCCTGAGCATCAGACACAGATTTTGTAATTCTGAATCAGAAAGGTAGAACACAGGGATATGGGCAGTTATCATCGGCTTGCACATGGTGTTGTGTATGGGGGCAGGAAGCCTTGGGTGACACAAGAGGTCAGTGAATGTGTGTGACTACAAAGGAGAAGGTAGACATTTGGACAAAAAAAAAATCAATGTCTCACCCTCTATATGTCCAATATCTGTGAGCTCAGTAGACTGGGTAGGCATAGGTCTACTGGCTGTGTGCAATGTAAATGCAAGGGATGGCTGTATGTCAACCTCTGCATCAGATTCAACCTTTTCACCCCCTAACTGTGCCTCAAGTTGGCCACCATCATCATCAGAGTCTGCTGAGATACTGAGATCAGGTTGCATAGGACCCACAGTTCCACTATCAGACTTACCTCTGATAAAAACAAGAAACACAGGAATACATTAATACTGGCACTACCATAGTGCAATATATGCTAACAAAGTAACACTGATGCCACTATTACAGACAGTCCAGCAATATACACAGCATGCCTGAGATCAATATCACACACTACAATATTTGTTTAAATTTATCAGCAGTACTGTCATCAAACTAATTGGCTTACCAGCTCCAGAAAGCAAGCATTCCTGGAGGCCTGATGGTCCTGAAAGAAGTTAAGCAAGAAGTATGGGCAACAATATCACAATCGACAGTAACACAGAAGTTAACACATTTGGACCTTTATAGCTGCAATAAACAATTGTTTAAACAAGACTTTGGCTGACATCTCCAAGCTAAGCTTATACCTGTAGCAATCTTCAATCCCTCACAAATCAAACAAATGCATGTGACACAGATTTAACTTATTCATTTAAATTATTTAACTATACAACAGTACTCAACTCTTCAGATAACATGACCTACCTGGAAGCCCCTCTTGGGATGTGGTTGGTATCTCAAAAATGCTGGCTCCCACATCCAGCATGTGTGGTATGGCAGTATTCTGGGAGGTGTTTGTGTCCCTTAGGTTAACTACGAACTGCTCATTGGAGGTCAGTGGCAGTTCCTTAGGAGGATCTCCACCTGTAACCAAGAGGTCATGGCCTACAGCAGCTGCTCGCCTTATTGCAGAGGTGATCATATCAGTGGCCTTATGGTGCACCTGTTGATAGCTTCATCTATGACCATCCATGAAGTTGAAATCTACAACAATTTGTTGCCATATTTACAGACAAAGGGCCTTCCCCTGCAAAGTAGGAAGATACCATGTTGGCATAAACCATCAATGACAACCTGGTTTTCACCATCTGTAAATGATCTTTATCATGGATTGAAGCATGTCCTTGCCATTGTTGTAGGTGTTGTAAAAGAAAACAGAAGTATAATACACATAAGTATCATATAGTTACAAAATGAGTGTTTACAGATACGACAATAAAGGTAGCCAGTCAGTATTACCTACTGGAGAAACATTAAACAGTCTACAGATGTGCTAAACTAACAACAGGCAGGATGCAAAACAAGGAGAGTAAGAAGTGCAAGATATTCTTGTTAGTGCCATAACAGTAACTCACCTTAGCTCCCACCCCCACAAAACAGGCAAATTACATTTTTTGGGTAACAAAACATATTTGAATTGCTAAAGGTGCTGTCAAAGGACCTGTCCCTGAAATATTTGTACATATTTCTCACACAGCATTCCTTTCCATGTATTTACATGTCTTGCCAATCATGTGTACCTCTGAAATGGCTTGACAAACATGGCCATTCCATCAATACACTTGTAAGTAATGCATACAGATAACATTGTAAAAGTCTGTGTTTCTCACTATTGTTAAATACATTCCAGTATATGCAGTATGTAGGTGACAAAATACAAACATACCTTCTGAGATGCAGTACCCCTCTGTACAGATATCCTGTAGCAAAAGCTTGCAATCACTGTTCTATCCTCAACATCCGTTTTCCTAGCTACAGGGTGGCCTTTTTATATAGTGTAGATTAATAATGGATTGCAGCTATGGGTGATTACTGTTTGGGAGGTGGAATTCTCAATAGCACTGCAGGTTGCCTCATTTCCACTGGGTAGGTCAGCTTTTATCTAGAAAGTGTCTGGGCAGAGCCCACAGGCCTTTGTCATCAATATAACACAGATGCTACAAAACATGTTTTAATATTTGTGGATACATTAAAAGCCATGCCACTAACCTGTCTGGTATAGGATGAGATTACATCTGCCTGGCCTCCAGCCCCACTGTCTGATCATGCCCTGGTTGGATTACTGCATATCCATAACTATCATATAGCTGATTACATGAGCAGAATCTGTTGAGGCCAAGCTAAGTTTCCACATACTGGTGTAAAATGCTCTCTGTAATGTCAAACAACAGCTCACACACACAGCCAGTTTACTGTAGTGAGAATAGAACCCCTACCTGTCCAAGTACACAGACTATGGAACACAGTACTTAACACAAGCACCACAAATAAAGTCTGACTTGCAGTGTGGCAGACAATTTATAGCTGATGAAATTAGCAGTGTCTGTTGAGGACAAGATAATAGTGTCGCACATGCTGGTGTAAAATGCTCTCTGTTATATCAAGCGACAGCTCACACACACACGTATGGACACACCAAGTAGACAACAGTGAGAATAGAACCCCTACCCATCTAAGTACACAGACTATAGAATACAGTACTTAATGTAAGTGCCACAGCACAAGTGCTATTTATGCAGGAGTACAGGTGACCTCATAACAGATGATATTAACAGGCTATGTGGGAGACAAGAAGTTGGGAGGATTGTATGAAATAGATGGGTAGGCATGAGCAACTATCACAAAACTGGCAATCTCTTTAATTGGTGAAATAACTGTAGGATACACACATTTGCTCTGTTGTCTAGACACACCACACAAACACACGCACACACACATGCACACACACGCACACACACGCACACACACACACACACACACACACACACACACACACACACACACACACACACACACACACACACAGTTGAATGCAGTGATAACTGAACCCCTATTTATCTAAGTGTACAGACTACAAACTACAGTACTTA
The DNA here is from genome assembly GCF_019279795.1 of Protopterus annectens. NCBI lineage: Eukaryota > Metazoa > Chordata > Ceratodontiformes > Protopteridae > Protopterus > Protopterus annectens. Next base: position 1,465,911,000 of record NC_056746.1, on the reverse strand, counting down.
ACTCAAATGCCATGGCACATGTCTGTTTTATATAGAAGTGGAGGTAAACTTATAATAGATTACATCAGCAGGCCATGTAAGAGACAAGAGGTTAGGAGAACTGCATGAAATAGATATGTAGGCTTGTGCAAGTATCAAAACACTGGCAATCCATGTCCTTGGAGAATCTACTCTGCTGACTAGACACACACACACACACACACACACACACACACACACACACACACACGCACACACGCACACACGCACACACACACACACACACACACACACACACACACACACACACACACACACAGACACACACACACACACACACATACACACAAACAATAGTCGAATGGAGTGAAAACTGAACCCCTATCTATCAAAGTGCACAAACTATGGAACAGAGTACTTAATGCAAGTGCCATTACATAAGTCTGATTTATAAAAGAGTGCAGGTACGCTTATAGTAGATTGCATCAACAGGCCATGTGGTGCACAACAGCTAGTTGGATTTTTGAGTTTAGCAGAGCAAGGCTGTGAGAAACACCAACTGGCCTTGTCTATGATGGAGCACTCAATATTATACATTACACTCTGTAGTGTGGTTGATATATGTGTGGAAGAAGTTCTGAAAACCCACTGTTGTAGTGCTTGGTAACATAAGGGGACAACACGTGAATGCATTGCAAATTTATGATGTATAGTTAGATAGCACCCTTCATTTGTAATGTTTCCACATGGAGTTTTATGTCAAACAAAAGAAATGGAGAATAAACACCATTAATGAAGCATATATGCAGTTCCATAATGCAGCAAGCAGCTGGTTTGCGAGATGGAGAACAAATTGTACATGCATGCAATATACACCCGTTTGTGCATACATGAGCCACATTGCAAACATCTGATAGTTCCATCTGTACTACAAGCCTGTTTATTGTGATGCCCATGAGCATTAAATCAATATATCTGGTTTATATTTATGGATGTCTGATTCCTAGGTGGTCTGACTTGTCCTGTTTCTGCAATGCAGTGCTTCCTGCAAACCAAATGAGTGCAGCCAAACCTATAATATATTTGTTGTCTGGTAAAAGTAACAGGAATATGGAAATGAAAAAAAAGGATAAATACGTGAAATTAGGAAAACCAATGTATGACATACACAGTAGAACATTATAGTACACATAAAACATTTCTACATAGCTTGGGATTTGAACTCTCAAACTAATGCATATTCAGAAAACTGGATGGCTGCCTTATTCCTTCTTGCCACAGAAACAGCTTTGCAGCAAGCCACTGAAGTCATTCTTCACACAACCAACTGTACCAGAATATATACTGCTATCAAACCATCAGCTGTAATTTGCACATTTAATTCTCTTTATTATATTTGGACATAAGGAATTTAGTGATCACACAACCTGTTATGATTATACTTGCAAATATACAGTTCTGTCTTACATGTCTGTGTTTCTTGGTACTTTATCAGTTTTCTTAACAAAAGTGTGAGACATGCAGTGTGTAAGCTATGCCAGAACATTGGCCTTAAAATGTGTGAGAATAGGCCTACATAGATATATGCTGAGCATGCAATAAAAATCAGACTGAGGCTTTTCATTGGATCTGATGTTTGCAAATTGCTTAAGAGTAAGTCAGTACAGTCAGCATACAAGGTGTGCTTACTAGAACATTGAGTCCTTCCAATTTTGAAAACAGCCCCAGCTATACTTATCAGGAATTAAAACAAAATCCTACAGACTGTAATTCATATGCTTTTCCTGAGTACATAGAATAATAAATCAGACCCATGTAGCTGTCAAAATGAATCCCCTAGTCTGATCTTAAGAAGCTATTTCTTCATTGCTTACCTCTCATAATGAAGAGTCCAAATGAAGAGATGACAAATTCAGCAAGCAAAGGAGAGGAGTATAGCTGGAATTGAATTTGTGCTCATGTCTTGCTGAGCACCTTCATGAGGTAGACCCTGTTTTTTTTACAATATCTCACCAAGATGCCACTGATATATAGACTGTATTTTAAATAGCATATATCATGGGCAGAAGTAGGTTAAAAATAAAAAAGACAACTGGGTGCACAAGTCCCAGGATAAAAAAGTGCCCAATACTTGTAGGTACACTGGTACCAGGACTAGAAAAAAATGACAGTGTTGAATCCTCAAGACATGGAACAATTCATAGAATGGGGATAGGCCAGAGTCAGGGCAAGGATGGCTCCTGGTGTAGAAGGAAGTAGCAGTTGACAGAAATCACAGAAACTGATAGGCCAAAAAGAGCCATAAAGATGATAGAGTGGATTGTTTAGGAGAAAAAAGAAATTATGTATTGTTACTGTTATGCAAGAAGCCCAGAATTTAGAGAAAAGAAAAATACTTGCACAAGAAAAATTGTCAAAAGCTTCAAATGCAAATGTGTGTTCATTAATGCAACGGATTCATGAAAAATATATATACCAAGAAACCCAGGGTGTTTTGGAAAAAGAAGTGACTAAGGAAGTGTGAAAATATAAAGAACAAAAATATAGAGAATTTTGAAATGTTTAAAAAAGAAGTATGGACATGGGAATGAAAAAGAGATCTGATATGGTACGATATTTATGCAAAGTAGTAAGCCAAATTAATAAAAACAAAACAAGCAGCCACAAAGATATTCAAAGAGAAATACAGGCAAAGGCACCCAGATATGGAAAATTTCACAATACAAAACCGCCTAGATTTACTAAAATCTGTGTAGGCATAGTGTAGAGCTTACACGGAATGTTACCATGTCCATATATATGGTTCCCTCTCAGCAGTGCGCCATGCATATTAATCATGGCACTTTGCCAAGCGAGAGCTGTCAACATGGTTATTGAATCAGTGTAGGGAGTGCAGTGCTGTGTCCGCAGATGAATAAGACCCCTCCAGCACTATTTAATAGTAGTAGTCCCAATGCTATTTTTATGTATTTTTAAAGCATTTTTGCATGGTGCTGCACAGAGTGCAGTAGTGCTAATTGGCATTGAGACAACAGACATCTAAAAATAGAAATCAGATGTATTTAATTATTTATGTAAAGGTCAAGTTTAAGCTTAGTTTAGCGTATTTGCGCAGTGCAGCACAGTGCTTAGCAGTGTTTATAGTTAGCTCAGAGGCATAGGTAAAGGTATAGCAAAATTCCACATATCCACATAGCCAAAATGAGTAGAGTTACAGCCTCATATGCAGTAGGTGCAGGGTTTGAAAACATGAAAGCACAAGTAAGCATTTATTTTTGAATTACAAATGATGCAAATTATTTTTAAATACTGGGCTGCTGCACTCAGCTAAGCTCTGCTAAGACATGCTAAGATGTGCTAAGATCTGCTAAGCACTGCATAAACAAAATAACAGCTGATAATGTTTATGCACTGCTTGGTACCACTTGGCTGGTTTGCGCACTGCTAAGCACTGCCAAGAACTTATGGTATTCCTGTTTTTGCAATGCTTTGCTCAGCTGTGCTGGTTTGTGTGGTGCTAAACAATGTGCTGCATTTTTAAATATTGTCCAGTGATGGGTAAGGATAGGAAAACAGCCTATATTAAGCCTAATAGGTGGGAATACAGCATAATCTATTGGAGTTCTGTCGCTGAAGGATACCATAACATATGCTGAAGAGGGTTCACGCTTTCAGGCACAGTTTTGGGGCTATTCAGGAGTACAGGGTCATGGTTGGACTCCTTGTCAAAAACCATGATGATCAGCTTTTGCAGGGAGAATATCACGGCTCAGACTGCAAGCCAGAGGCCTGGGACTGGCTGGCAAGGGACCTCACCAGTGTAACTGGTATTCCCCACAAAGGTGAGCAGTGTCCTCACCACTATGATGACCTGAAAAGATGGAAGGGGGTTCTCATGGACATCTGGGTCCAAGAATTCTGGGCAGGGAATGTCCCACATGTATAAAAGTACTTTTACCTCTGTTTCACCAATATCTAATCTTGAATGTCTACTAACTTGGTATCCATAATGGTGTGCTTCATTGAGGCACATGCCGGGTACTTAGCCAGTTTGTGCTGTGAGTGTGGTGAATACAGATGTATTTTACTATCTATAGGCAAATAAGCAAGAAAGTATAAAGCATTAACTGTAATTAGGTATATACAGTAAAGATTGTACTGCAATGAATGTGGACTTACACCTGTACTGCAGAAAGTGCATGCTGCCAACTGCAGTGCCATAAGCAGGGAAGACTAAAGCATTAACCTTAAGAAAGTATATGTAATAAAGTCTGTATTGCAATAACTGTGGAATTACAGCTGTATTGCAACACCTCCATAATGACAACTGTTATGCAATAAAAACTTGAAACTACACCAGTACCTGATTGAAGGTATCTCTAATAAAGTCTGTTGTGCAATGACTGTGAAAGTAGGGCTTTTTTGCAAGAAATCAATTATGACAACTATTCTGGTATAAAATATGGTTTCCCATGCCTTGTATATAATCAAACTTCTCCACTTCAAGATCCTCAATAGAAAATGCTCTCCATAGTCTCCCACTGTTAACAGCTGCTTAAAGAGCAGCCAGTTTGTACAGAGGGCAGTACCACTGAAGGTCATCTAACCGGAGATGCTCAACATTTGGCAACTTTTGCCAGAGGTCTGGAGAGATTCTGCTGAAATCCAAAGCATCCACTGCTAAACTCAACAAAATAACTTTGTGTTTTCTTTGCACTTTGCTGACTATTATATTATTTTGCTGCCTCATTTTGCTGATTTTTATTGTATTTTTCTGAACTTTAAAAAAGCTGTTCTGTTGCCTTAAGTAGCTAGTACATACCATAGACTAGATTCCAAAATGCTGAATATTGACTGCATTGTTACACTTGAGTACTAGTCCAGCCATCTTACATTAGGAGTGCCCTGCCTGCACCCTTGTGGCAGATGTGGGTAGTCTGAGCCTCATCTGAGTTGGAGATTACTCATTGTTTGCTTCCCAATGGTAGTTTAGCTTAAAAGTGTTTAATTTCACCTGTATTTAAGCTTCACATTTCTGCATAGCTGTGCACCATGCAACAGGGTTCAGTGGTACCCTGTATAGACACAAATGCCTTAAAAGAATATTTTCTAATAGACATGTATTAGTGAATCCTCCCAACCTTCCCTGCTGCATTGTGCTCAGTTGCATACTGAGAAGTGTTACCATAGTTTTCACCGTAAGCCTTTAATAGAATAAGCCCCTTTTTTAATCCTAGAGCAAAATCTGGTCAAACTAGTCCACTCCCAATAGGAGTTATGGTAAAAACCTGCCATAATGGATAGTCAGTTTCCAATAATTTCTCAGGACAGCTTGATTAACATGGGCATCCTGAGGCAATGTAGGAATTAACATCACTTATTCCTAAAACAAATACAATATGTGAGAGATGTAATTACACTATGAATTTGGAACTAATTCTCTCAGGTAACAACAAACCGGATATAAAACAGGTTGTCAGAACACAAACATCACCTCTCACACAAAACAAGGTCACAACACATAAACCCACATACGTGTGAAGGTACTCAGTAGAAGCCAACAAAAGATCAGAGACCTCTAGTGCAAATCACTTGCACACACTGCAAAGCAAATGAAATCCACTAACCATAACAACAAACACAGCAGTGTCTCAGCAAATAAGCCCATAAGGCAAAACACCTCCAAACCCAATGTCCTGCTCATAGGCAACTCCATAGTGAGAGACACAGATGTCCCCCTCACTAGGCTGGTGAAGGAGAAGGTCACAGTTAGCTCCCTGTCAGGTGCCAGGATCTGTCAAATCATGTACGCACTCAAGTCACTCAACAATTACCATTATGACTTTGTCATAGTACACATTGGGGTGAATGACTTGAGATGTACCTCTCTGGACTATATGAAGACAGACGTGAATGAACTGTCAGATTATGTGTCCCAGGCAGTTATATCACTAGCCATAAGGAGCATTCGCCTTTCACCCAAGATGGTGCCACAATATAGACAAAAAATTATTTACTTCAGCAATTGATTGGACAGCACAGTGGTGCAGCAGTAGTGTTGTCACCTCACAGCAAGAGGTTCTCTGGTACGATTCTCAGCTGGAGTGCCTTCTGTGTGGAGTCTGCATGTCCTCCTGGCATTCATGTGGATTTTCTCTGGGTGCTTCATTTTCCTTCCATGCTACAAAGACATGCAATCTGAAGTATTTCTCCCCGGGCCTCTGATGAAAATTGGCTACATTCCAAGTCATACTTTCCCAGTAAACAAATGTTAAATAAAATAAATAAATAAATTGGCTTAGCTCCCAGTGTCAATCCAGGGGGATCCAGTATTTGTCAGCATGGGAAGAAATGGTTGACAGATCACTCTGCTTTTGCCAGAGATGGTCTTCATCTATCTCCTCCAGGGTTTTGTATACTGGCAAGGGTGCTTTCCTCCCCCATATTGCCTTATTAGGCACTATCAAAACAACAAAATTTATGACATAAAAAATCCGCTTGAGACAAAGTCAGGGTTATGCTGCTTAATGCTAGATGCCTAAACAGGAAACTGCACTCCCTGAAACACTCCTCACTTTGAAAGATACAGATATCTGTGCAGTCACTGAGACATGGTTCAAGACCACAGTCAACTCAACAGCCATGCAAGTTTACAATGCCTTCCACACATTCAGACCCCAAAATGACTGTGAAAGAACAAATGTGGTGGTGTATACATCTTTACTAAAGCCAAATACACCTTGAGACTGGTTAAACAGTATGACTTTCTTGAGCTGATCAAGGTCCAACTAATTATAGGTAAATTACACTACATCATTGGTAGCTACAAGTCCTCCACTATGAACCAAGAGAAGCACTCCACCTACCTGGACTTACTAGAGGCAATTACTATACAGCCAAACACTTTGGTTATGCTCACATGGATGTCATTAATTTGTTCATGATCTCATTCTTTCAAGGAATGGTTCATCTTTCCTACAAAAAATGAAGGGTATATTTTGCACCTAGCCACATAAACCAAGTTCCTGCTAGAACAATCAAAGTAGCAGGGAAAGGTGAACTTCTTACTAGTGGAGGGATGTACAAAAAATCCCTGCTACTATCTACATAGACAAAGGTGTTGCATGTCCTACAAGGATGTGTTCCAGTACACTGTCAATCTACTTGTTTAGCAGAAGAGACATCCTTGCTGTAGCATAACAATCTTTTCAAGGACTTTCTATTCTTAAAATACAAATTGGGTTCCATACCTACTATTTCACTGAAGTTATCATTGGCTTGCAAAATTGACCAGTCCCTTTTAAACACTTTACACACAAACTTAATATTAGAAGGGTCCCCTAATCTAAAATACCAATCTTGAAATTGGTCAGATTGCTGGAGAAATAGGGCTTAGCTCGACCAGACCTATCATAATTCTCATGAATCAAGTGCAGGTTCACCTTACATCTAGAGTAACTCTAAGCTAGTCCTTGTCCATAAAAGAAACACATCATCTACAAATCTTCTATAGTATTTGATGTGTTTAGAAAAGCAGTTACCCTTCAGCACTAAAGTCATTTCCAAATGTGCTAAAACTGCATTGGCTTAACTATTGGTACAAGACGTGCCAATAGCTGCACCCAATTTCTGTAAATAATATTTATCAGCAAATAAAAATACATTGTTGGTAAGAATAAGTTCAATAAACATACAGATCAAATTGATCTTACTCAAGTCATAGTCACTATGGGTGTGCAGAAACAGCCTTGTAAACTAAAGCTCTATCTCATTCGTTATAACTGTGAAATGAAATTGGATGGCTAACATTCAGATCAATACCTCATCACTGGTTGATTTATTATTAGTAGTCATAAAGAGTTTGAAGAAGCTGTTTGGTATCTTGGAGTACAGTACTTTACTTAATACTAGTCTAAGCAACTTCTCTACATAAATTGACAGATGTTCAGTAAGTCAAACTCGTCCAGAAACTATTGGCCTCATAGGTGGCCGATAAGGATGTTTATGTACTTTAGGGAATCCATACAGCACCAGTACAGTGGGATGTTCCACAACCAAATATTCATACAGCTCCTTAGTAATACATCTACTAATAAAGGAGTCATACAAATCATTATGGAGCCTAGAAATAATGTTGTCAACTTCAATTCTTGGGCAAAAGAGAATAAGTAGACTCAGCAGATAACAGTAAAATATACTTTCAAGATAATACTCCCTAACCATAAGAACAATAGTATCCCCTTTTTTAGTGGATTGTATGACCAATTGATCCACATTCTGTACCTCTTGAATAGCTTTGTGTTCACCAGAATTAAGATTATGAAATTCCCTATAATTCGGCTTCTCTCCAATAGAGCCTAAAGCTGAAAATAATTCAGATTCACAGACATTTGAGAATACTTCCAACAACAGATATAATGGAGGTATAAAAGTTCTAGCATGGGAATTCAATAAAGCCTACATAGAGTGATTTTCTGTGTAGGCATAGTGGCACAGATCTTACACGGAAGTAAGCATCCAAGCGATCCAGTAAGCACAGCAGAGGGACGTGCATAAGCTTGCAGACACGGAAGTGTCTGTAGCATGCAAATAAACTCATAGGCAGGTGAATTGCATGCAAATGAGGGTGCTGGAGCAATCCAACAAGCAGATAAGCAGTCGTGCTGACCCCGTGTTCATGTCCAAAGTGTACATAGAACATTTCCATGTACAAAAAATTAAAAATGCAACATGGGCTGTAAAAGCTTTAGAAGGTCAGAAATTTCATAGTAGGCAGAGATATGTGCAAAGCAATGCCTTCTGTGTTCAAAAAGTAATTCAAAATAATATAACATTTGTTTTACCCATATGATGTTTGTGCAGCATGCAACAATGCACGAACATGCCTTTATGCAAAAATAATTTTTGTAAAAATGGAAAATAATAAATATGTGACAATAATACATTACAGGGCCATGCAATGAGTATGCACAATAATAGATATCTGCGGTTGTTAAGGAGGCAGGCCTTGGAATAGCACAGTATCCATGATGTCTGCACAGATCTGTATACAAATGAACTGGGGTTACCGAATAGCAAAAATGGGTTATTGTACCCGCAGATAAAATCTGTGCTATATGTTTATGCACATTGGAGCTCAGTAGTGCCCATTTGTGTGGTGTGCCACTCAGCTAAGCAGGGGTGAGTGTCCACTGCTGCTAAGCTTTGTTTAGCTTTGGGGCACTTGTTTTAGCTTGCTTTAGCATGTGTGTGCAGTGCACTGCTCTGCTGAGTGTGCCCATTTATGGGGATGTGTTGACTGACTGCTGAGCATTGCTTATACCAGCTGTGCATGTTTGCCCACCACACTGCTGTGCTAAGCAGGGAAGGCAGTTCAAAAAAAGAAAAAAAAAGGTAATTGCCTGTGAAGGCCAATCATGTATAAATAAGTGATACCCTCTCTTCCACTTACACTGGGCCATTCAAATCCCTCAATGATGTACCTGTCAGGTGGAATGCATCATAGGTAGGCAATTGCACAGGCTGCATCTGCAGCAGAGCACGATAAAGTATGCATACACCCTACAATCTGATTTTACCCCCATACTCTGCACCATTGTGGTAGAGACTTGGGAATTTTAACTTACAGAATGCTACTGCTGCTGTGCTACATCTGTATGGGCTACATGCTGAGGTCAGTGCTGATGTTGCTGCTGACAATAGGCCTAGACTGAGAAGGATAAGAGTGTTCAAGCCCAGGGTAAACTTCCAGGAGCTACATGAGCTGGAGATTGTATAGCACTACAGGGTGGACACGGACAAACTACCAGAACTCACTGAGCTCTGCCACCTTCAACTCAGACCCAGAGCAATCAGAGTGGAACCCATCCCAATGGAAACAAAGGTATGTGTAGCCCTCTGAATACTACCTACAGGTACTTTTCAAAGACCAACTGGGGACATGATGGGGGTCTCACAGGCATCAGCATCCAGGGTACTCCAACAGTTCCTGGTTGCCATGCAAACACATGTCAGTCAGCACATTTACTTATCCCACAACCCTGAGGAGAGAGTCAGCAGTAAGCGTCTCTTCTACCATGTAGCATACTACTCTGAGGTACTGGGTGCCATAGACTGCACTCATGTACACATCAAAGCAATATCCAGTGAGGAGGGTAGAGTCTACATCAACCACAAGGGGTATCACTCCATCAACTGCCAGGTCATGTGCAATACCCAGGGCATCATCATTAATGTGTGTGCTGGCAGCCCTGGCAGTTATCATGACTCCCATATCTGGCACGCATCACAGCTGAACCAGATGTTTGCCAGGAGGTTCTTCCCATAAGGCCATCTAGTGGGGGATGCTGGCTATGCACTGGAACCGTGAATGATGACACCCATCAAAAATGCACACACACCTACTGAAGAACACCATAATGAGGCACATGGACAAACAAGGAACATCATACAGCATGTGTTTGGGCAGCTCAAGTCACGGTTTTGGATATATCTGGTAGAGCCCTGCAGTACTCTCCAACCACATGTGCACAGATGTGCACAGATATTCACAGTATGTGCCATGCTGCACAATATGAACATGCAGAAACAGCTGCAGCAGGATCATCACAGGGAAGGGACACACAGCCCCCCCACCAGTGCCAAGGTCCCCACAGCCACACCCACAGGGGGACTTGGATGAAGAACCCCCTGAGGCTTTCCCTGTAGGCAGATGTAGGGATGCCCGATATGCCTTGTGCCCTGGCCTTGGCAAAGAGACAATGCATAGCACATGCACTGATAACCTAGGGTCCTAGGTACTGCCACCTTACTCTGACTCAGATACATAGTAAAAAGAATGCCAGCCACACCACATAACCTGTACCTTACCATGTATTGGCTGTGTACTGCATGCATCAGAGTCAGCCCTGAAAAACAGATATCTCAACTGCTGCATGCACAAGGTAAGTCACTCTCCTGTACAATAAATGTACAGAGTACCAGCCTATGGTAGCATATGTATGCACCTACTGAATTTATGCAAGGGAATAGAGTGGGCAACTGGGCTACTTGCAGGTAAAAAACAGTTGTGTGGGACAACAGGTACTCTGTTCAATAGTGACTGCCCCATAATATGAGGTAGACCACAAGGCAGCAAAACCCATGGCAGTATTTAAGGGAATCGCCAAACAGCAGGGTCATAGGACAGACACATGACTCTTAATGCTACAGTCCCCACACCCAGCACATTAGTGTTCACATACAACTGCAGTAACAGAGCATGTTTGCAAGGATATATCAGCAAACCACACAATCCCAGGGCTGTCCCAAAAAACCTGGCTACATGTCCTATTTTCCACAATATGAGGGATCAAAGGGTATATGTCTGCTGTTGTTGATAGTGTGAGGAATTAAAACTCACTTTCTGATGGCTGTTGTGGCTCAGTGGGCTAAGTGCATTAGCATGGTTGATGGTGTTCCTGGTTCGAAGCTGGCTGCACCTACAACTTTTGCGTGTGAGGTACTCCTATGGTATGAGTCCCACTTATTCAATATGTCACTATCTGTTACTGCAAGAATGCTGGTCAAAGCCAGAGACAGTGGGCCAAACCTACAGACGTTATACATGCTATGAGTAACTGACAAGGTGGTTAGTATAACAGCAGGCTACAACAAGGCAGAGTAGCAGCAGGATGTAAATGCCATCACTTAACTGTGTCAGTTTGGACAACAATTCGATGGGCTCGATGTAGTAGAATATTACAGGAAAAACACAACCATATGAGGAGCAGAGTAGACATATGGGGCGGAATGCTGGACATTCTGCAAAACATGTACAGTCAGAGGTGTGAAGACTGTCACCCTGTGTGTTATGTCTTACATCATGCACTGAAATAAGTGGAGCCAGCAAACTATGGCAAATTGGTTTAATACTTATCAATTAAAGTCCAGTATAAAAAAAGAGAAAAAATGACAGACCGGTTTTAGCTATAAAATAAACATAACCTTCATCAGTGTTAAACCAAAAACATTCATTGCTCCATTTTATAGTAGACACATGAGTAAAGTGAGAGTTCATTGGTTATTCACAGATGCTCATTAAGACCTGGTGGGAATAATCCACCTAATTTAATGATCCATTTAATTTCTTTAGCATTTAATATAGTATGCCATCTGACTTTATTCATCCTATTGCCCGTAATTTTATTAATCACAATGAACCTGAAAAAAGCATTCTTGTGTACCATGGAATGTTTATAAAGAGCATTGCTCATATTTTTTGTTCTCATATTGCTAAGGTGTTCTGATATGCGTAATTGTAAGGGCCTGGTGGTTTGTCTATGCAAAAGGCAGAGCAGGTGCATGTTGCCAGGTAGATGACCCAGTACGTACTACAATTTACAAAAAAAAACAATATTGTATACATTACTAGTGTTGTTGCTAGTGAATTCTTTGGATTTGATGACATTCCTGCAATGAGTACAGTGACCACAAGGGACGTATCCTACAAGGAAATCACCCATCAATGTTTTTCTGAGTAGAATTGGATTTATTCCTGAAGCTGTGTTTGTAATGGCTGAAATGTGATGCTAAATTCCTGCCCCTCCGAAATGAAAAGAAGCATCTATCATGTAAGAATGTAGAGAGGTTCTCATCCGCTAGGAGAATATTTCAGTGCCTTTGGACACTGTTTAATAAGAAATCAGTATTTCTCCCATATGTTGTTACTAAGCTAATAGGTGATTGATTCCCTGCTTTTTTTCTCTTTGTATCTCAAAAGATCCTCCTTCCTGTTGAGTGTGGATACCCAACTAATGGATTAAGGATATTGCTCATTTTATAACCCCAATCTTTGAACCTTGCCATTAAATCATCCTTAAAATGTGCATATGTATTCAGATATGGACAAATATGCTTCATCCTTAGGAACTGGGATTTCAGAATATTCCTAGAGATGTGTGGTGGGTGAAAATTGGAGGCATGGAGAAGAGAGTTATATTGAGGGTGTTTCCGATAAACCTCCATTTCTAAAGTATGGTCAGCATTCCTGGTGACAAGGACATCCAAATAAGTAATTTGTCAAAAATTATAATTAACTGTAAAATGGATGCCCCATTTGTTCTCATTAAGGTATCCCACAAACTCCATTAAATATTCCTCATCAGATCTCCATACCATCTAACAGTCATCAAGAAAGCATCACCAAATATTAATTTCATCTAAGTAGATGTTGTGTGTGTTGTCATATATCAGAAATTCCTCCACATGGGCCATAAAAGAATCAGCATAAATGGGGGCAAAAGATGCCCCCTTTGCTGTGCCCTGAACCTGCCAATAGCATTATTTCTGGTAATAAAATATGTTCTTAGTTAACACATGTTCCGCAAGGCAGATCAGGAAGGTATTAAAACCTGGAGGATATAGTTCTGACTTGTAAAGCCAATATTTGAGTGCCTCTAACCCACCCAATGTGGAATGTTGGTATATATTGCTGAGACATCCAGAGTGCATAAAAGCCATCCTGGTTCCAGCTGCATATCTGAGAGAATTTGGAGGAATTCTGTGATATCCTGAATTATTGACCGAATCCATCTGAGTAGGGGCTGTAGATGTTGCGTGAGAAATTGTGAAAGGGGTTCCATAATTGAGCCCCTCTCCGAATCAATGGGCCTGCCCAATGGATTGTTCAGATCCTTGTGTATTTTAGGGAGGAAGTAGATGTACTGACTCATAGGGTCTGATACTGTCAAATGATATAGAGTAGTCAGAAATAAATACTCTCCCCCTTAGCTGACCTGAGGTCCAATGGCTTACCAGCAAGCAGAATGCAATTGCTGAAGAGCACTTGTGTCCTGGTGGGAGACTAGAAATTTAAAGATGGCTCCATGCTCAGCAGGATTCTAATATAGACTTAGTATTGGGGGAGGGAGATAGCACAAAGGGTGTAAACCAGGTGGAATGCAAAGAAACCAGAGAGGCAATCAGTGGAAATCTATCAGTGAAGGCCTCAGAGGGGGTAAGTAATAATTCAAACTACCTGTAAAGTGAAGGAGAGAAGAGACTGCAACGTTTATTAAGGTTGGGAGTGTGTCTTCACATTCACTTGGTGATTAGTAACTAGTTTGTGCACAGATTAGAGACGGGAGATACATTAGTAATGAAGGGGAATGTATAGAGATGCAAATAAACAGGTGGGACTCCAAGTGATACAAACTAAGGCAGAAAGCACTGAGAGGGCTGCTTGATGGTTAATTTAGTAACAGGGATCTGAATTAAATGTATACTGTCTATTGGACAGTTAGGATTACTGCACTAGCTGGGGAGGGACACAAGGCTACAACAGTCAGTTTTATTAGCACGATGAGAACTACTAAGAAATACTGCTAATGTAATAGCTTCATTCTCATAAAACATACAAGTAGAATGCCTGGGTGGACTGACCCTGCTCTTGAGGCTCAAAATGTATATCCTTGTTTAGTTTTGCAATACTAACTCCTTCTTATACTGCATTGGTGGAGTGGTAGCCGCAGACTACAGATTTGCTTGAGTGTGCTCCTGCTCTTGAGGCTCAAAATGTATATTCTTGTTTAGTGTTGCAGCACTGATTCCTTCTTATACTGTAATGTAGAAAGTTCCTGCTGATGCTCATAGATTGCCTTTGTAAAGGTTTCAGCAGCTTGGACAGCATTGTCCTTTAGCATGGGAGCTGTAAACCTTTCCACCTCGGTCTTAAGTAACGTGAAGTTTGCTTTTGAAAGGTTTTTCATGGTGGTTTCTTTGATTGGGGGTGGGGGCGGAATGTGGATATCTAGAGTGATTAGTCTATGGTCATATCTAATCAGCGAGGGGTTGACCTCCGGTGTGGAGCACCGGTCACCCATGTTGGTGATGACCAGGTCCAACATGATGTTCCCTCTGGTGGGGGTGATGACCAGTTGATCCAGGGCGTTCAAGTTTATAAATTCTTTGAAGCGTTGGGCAAGTGAGTTAGTACTTGAGTAGTTCTCCCAGTTTATGTTTGGGTAATTGAAATCACCCAGTACTAGGGTGTTTGGTAGGACCTTCATATTTCCCAGTGTCTCCAGAAATGTGGAATGGGGGTCCTGGGCCATGGTGGGTGATCTGTAGCAAGCTACAATTTGGATTGCAGTTTTGCCCATTGTTACTTGCACATGGATGATCTCTGATGCATTGTGCTGCACCACTAACCTGGATGTGTGGGTATCCTTGCTGAATATAGATACACCCCCGCCTTTTGTGTTTCGGTCCTGGTTCTGTGGCCGAAAGGTATGATATGAGTTATAGCCTAGTAGTGCCGGGGTGCTCTCAGGAGCCTTAAACCAGGTTTCTGTTACTGCACAGATGTCGATGTTCTCCATACTGAGGAGTGCCTTGAGTGCATGCATTTTGAGGTTTAGACTTCTGGCATTGAGTAGCATTACCCTCAGTTTTTGGTTACTTGTGCTATTTATGGTGGTGGGTTTGTCTTTTGAGCCTTGCCTAAAAAAGGCACTATGGGGGTGGCAAGAGCCTTGGCCAGTATTTGAAAGCTTAAGGGTGACAGGTGCAAGCCATCTCTTGTGAAGCAACGTGGTCTGTCAAGCATGTCATCCCAGGCGGACAGATACTGGATCCCCTTTGAATGACACCAGAAACTTAGCCAATTGTTGAAACTGATAATTTTTTCTTTATACTGTGGCACCATTCCTGGTGATGGCAGGATGCTACTCAGGGTCAGGGTCATACTGGCCTGGTTACATGATCAGAGAGCTCTTCTATGTCTCTTTTCATGTAGTCCAGGGAAGTACGTCTCAGGTCATTCACACCAACATGGACAATGACAGAGTTGTATTTGTACTTGTTCTGGAGTGACCTGAGTGCTTGTGTTATGTGGCGGATCCTGGCACCTGACAGGCAGCTAACTGTAACCTTCTCCTTGTCCAGCCTAGTTAGTGGGACATCAGTGTGCCTGACTATAGAGTCACCTATTACTAGTGTGTTGGGTATGTTATTTTGTGTTAAGGGCTGTGATTGCATGGCACACTGATTATGTGAAGTATGTGTTTCATGGTTGGTGATGGGGGTGTGGAGGTTGCTTGGATGTCTGCTTTGGAGGTCTCTGTTGCTTTAGCAGATTTTTATTTAGAACCTCTGTGTATGTTTTATTGTATTCATGTGTGTTATTTGCCGGTGTTGGTTTATTAGGTCTATGTGAGACTGGTGGTGCATTGCAAGTATTACCCTTCTCCTCTTGACTGTCAGTTCCAGTCTTGGGTTGAGAGAGCTTTGCCTCCAGTTTGGCTGTATAATTGCATATCTCGCATATATTAGTGCTTGGTGGTAGGAGGAGAGGGTTGTCTGTGTACATGAGGCAGTTGTAACATTGCCGCAAAATGCCCAGATTCACCAGTTGGACTGCAGAGTACACCGGAAACTGCCCTTTGGACATGCCTGAATAGGTAGAGTAAGCTGTTTTTCTGATTGGCTGGTGGGGACGAATAGAGAGCCTTGTCCTTCTGGACAGTATAGGGGTTCTAGTGCTAGGATTAGTTAGTGCTTGCTATGAGTGTTAAGCAAGTGCTTGACTGTGAAATAAATAGTTTGCATGCTAAAGTTGAAGGTTTGTCTAGTTCCAAGGGAAAAATTGAAGAGTAGACTTCATGGAGCCGAGAATATATTAACTCTAGCTAAATGGTGCTGCCCAGTGCACAAAACTGCACAAATGCAGTTTTTATAGCAGGGAAGTGAAAGAGATAGAAATTAGCCCAAAATGGACGATAAACTACTAACTTCTGGGATGAAACGACTCCTCCAGGGACAGATAGGCTGCTCAAAGCTCCCCTCTCTCACAGGTGAACAGAAAATCTTCTTTCTATTCAAGTAAGGTATGGGCAATACAGAAGCTTGTAACACATCTCTCTCTCTGTATGTATAAATATATATATATATATATATATATATATATATATATATATATATATATATATATATATATATATATATATATATATATATATATATATATATATATATATATATATATATATATATAGTTAGGGGGTGTGGGGGGCACAGCCCTCCACAATGGGGGGTGTGGGGGCAAAGCCCCCCACTAATATTCATTTAATATTCGTTTAAAACATGAACATACAACAAAAACTAAACATTTTAAATGAATATGTGCCCCCCACACCCCCCTAACTATATATATCAACTCCAGGGTTGCACAACTTTGGGGAGGGGGGCAAATCCATGTTAAGTGCCTTGAATGCTGGTTGTCAACCAAATGAGCCATCTACAAAATGAGTTTCAACCATATGAACTGTCGACCATATGAACTGTCGACCATATGAAGTAGACCCATATATATATATATATATATATATATATATATATATATATATATATACATATATATATATATATATATATATATATATATATATATATATATATATATATATATATATATATATATATATATATATATATATATATGGGTCTACTTTGATTCACTAAAAACTCATTTCACTCAATTTCAATTCACTCTCAAAAAATCCCTGAAAGCTCAAATCACTGAAAACGCATTTCATTGAATCACATTTCACTGAATGTAAGTACTGCTGGGCATGTGTGCCCTTTTCTCCACTGTAGTGGGATCCTTGAGTTAGTATATAGTTAGTTAGGGGGTGCATGGAAGAAGTAGCACCCACCTACTTAGCTTTTATATTTATTAATCTCATTTCACTGAAAGCTAACAATATAAAACCAAAAGTAGGTGGGGGCTATGTCCCACATCCACCAATGTAGGGGGCTGTGCCACTCACACCATCCCTAACTATATATACTAATTCCAGGAACATACTACAGTGGGGTATAGGGCATATACACTTTATTTGCCCAACAGTACTTACATTCAGTGAAATGTGATTTATTGAAATGAGTTTTCAGTGATTTGAGCTTTCAGCGATTTGATGTGAGTGTTTTGAAATCTAGTGATATATCTGTAGAGCTACATAAAAGTGTAGTGATGTAGAACCTCTCTCTCTCTCTCACTATATATATATATATATATATATATATATATATATATATATGTATATAAACACTGTTACATAATGCACACACAGCTACACCTAAGTTGACATCCATGTTTTTGATATATATATATATATATATATATATATATATATATATATATATATATATATATATATATATAAATAGATAGATATAGATATAATATATGTATAAGTATATATATATATATATATATATATATATATATATATATATATATTCATGTATATATGTGTGTGGGAATGCATGAATGTTCACACCTACACACAGAATGCTGAGGTTATCTGCACATATATACATAACAGTTGTTTGATGGCAAAAGACCAAGGCTGCATAATGACAAAATCCACCCAATCACAGAACTCTGTACTTGTGGAATGTCACCCTGTAGACAGACAATGGTGAGCAGGTATTGTAATGTGCAATGGCTTCAGTGCAGGACTTGGAAAGAACATATTGTCACTTGCCAATTGTCCACCTAGCAAAGTGCATCCGGCCAGAAATGGCAATACTGGTAATCGTACACACATAGCAGGGGTATTAATATGTATGCTACTGCTACAACACTGGATACAATAACAGCATAAAGCATGTTCTCTCTGCAGGCTACAGAGGTTGTGTAAGATAAGGCCAGTTTGTGTAGCCCACATCTACTGTGGCTGCAGCCGGAAGTGCACCACATGTAACCAGTGGTGCATGCAATTAGTACTGCAAGCTAAAGTGTGTAACTGTAGGTAGGTAGGGGTTTGAATCTGCCAGCAGGTGTGTGTGTGTGTGTGTGTGTGTGTGTGTGTGTGTGTGTGTGTGTGTGTGTAGGTATTTTCCTTACAGCAGTACAGACATGCCCATTTTGCATATCTCTGCACAATGGTTTATGGGCCTATGGCTAGCATCGTCTCCAACACTGGCCTCCCTGTCAACACCTGCTGATGTCATCCACCTTAACAGCACTGTCTGACAGTATTAAAACAGATAAGCTCTGTGGTGCATGCGATGACTACTTAGTGCTATAGTCTATAGTAACAGACAGGTAGGGGTTCTATTCTCCCAAACAGCAATTTTGTGTGTGTGTGTGTGTGTGTGTGTGTGTGTGTGTGTGTGTGTGTGTGTGTGTTGATATCCCCTATATACAGACCCTTCACATCCAAATTGCCTTGCACAATCCACTGCCACCTCCCATGCCATAACCCACAGTCTATCAACACACTATGTATGTCACTATTACCAACATAGTGGCAATACCAGTTATGTCCCTGTGTGCCATAACAGAGTGTGCTGTATGTCTCCACACCCATCAATGCTGTCTACTGTGGTGTGTCCCCTGTGGGCAAAAATCCCAGTACTATGTCATGTGGCCAATGTCAGACACATAGTTGAGTGTTATTACAAGTATATGGAGACAGTCCAGCAAAATGACTGTGCCACAGTGAGAGACAGCAATGAAAACCTGCTGTAGTCTATCCTCCCTAGAGGCATCATACTTCTCCAATACACAGATGTTTGCCGAATGTGTACGTGTGCCTGATATATGTGGTCCTTTTGGCACAGACCTGTGGATGTCTGGCAAGCGGTTGGCCAATAATTGATTGTTGTTCTCAGAATATGGAGAATCTGGCTGTCGCATTCCAGAACCTTCAGAAAACAGTTATGCTACACTAATATCTGTTACTCTATTCATACTCTTACTTTTGTATGACTAATATGTACACTTTGCTGCTGAGGGTTGGCCTGTGTCCCCCCAGTAATACTGGCTATGACCTAACTTCTTGCTGTAGGGAATTGCCAGGTATGTTAGCCATAAGCTCTCAAGCAATGACATACGAATGTTGACTAAACTGTGACCTAGCCAGAATATATCAGGAACAGTCATGGACACCTTTACAATGTCTGAACTATTCCTGTGTGACATTCACAGATTGAGAGGAGCTGAATGACAGTACATCATGTGATATGACAGCTGTGTCCACCCTTACTTACTGTCAATATGTCTAACACATAATCCAGTAGAATTCATACAGGAGCCAACCATTATAGGGAGCAAGAGAGCCACAGATGTGATATAATTCACAGCAGGAACAACTGAGAGGCATGCCTGTAGCTGTTGGACAGCAGAGAGTCAACTACATGTCATTCCCAGAGATGTACTACAGGCCTACTATTGTAATCCCTATTGTGCATAACTGCATCCTCCCAACGGCGTCCAATTTTATGGGGTCTAGTATTACACACCTGGTAGAGTGACGTAATCCTTTTATGAAGAAATTCTAAAGAACAATGCTTGGTAAATCACAGTCTGTCTTGGTATAGCAAGTTACAGTCCTGTTTTCCATAGGCAGTTGCTTGCCATTTTTAGGTAATGATCATTAGTGGGTAATTGCCTGTGCATCAATCTGTGGCTCAGACTTACTATTTGCGTCCAGAACAGCTGGGTTGCACTGTCATTAGCCAATGACATAGCACCACAGTGCAATATTTAAGGCCTTCATGTAGGCCTTGGCCCCTTTCTTAGGCTTTGAGATAGACATTACTGAGGTGTGGAGACTACAGCATCACAGAGGGTAGGTACGAATACTGTCCACTGTTGAGATTTATGAGGTACGTCCACAGTTTTCCATGCTATGTTTGGCCATTGTCAAATGACTTTATGACATTGTGGGTTGAGGTCAGTAAGGGGGAAGAGACTTGTTAGTGTCAGACATCATACCCATCAGAATATGCATGCTTCTGCAGTAGCTACTAGTCTATTAGCTCTGTATATTTATAGGGGCAGACTGTGACACATGTCCCTGTTGCTTGACCTTTGCCCCCACCCCTTTATGTATGGGTACTGTATGGATCCCTTGTTCTAGGGAGTTGTGAGGTATGGTAGGTCTCTAGCAGATAGTGTAACATAAAGCTGCATATGTTGCAGCCTGCAGCTGCTGATTTTTGCCTAGAAATGATAGTGGGGAGTGTAAACACATTGGAAGACAGCAAGCTGTATGTGTCACTGAGGGAGCAGTGTCAGTTCTGTCATTACAGAAGAGCCAGGGTGAGGGTACCCAGGTCTATATTACATAGCTGAATGCTTAAATGTTCGAATCGCTAAAGATCGACCTTTAGCAATCGAACATATACATGTTCAAATATGAATTAAAAAAAAGGAAAAAAAAACTAAAGGGTATAATCAGGGGGACAAACCTCCATGCACCACCCACACCCCCACTACTTAAATATACTAACTCCAAGATCATACTACAGTGTAGGGAATGGGAAATATCCTATTTCTGCACTGTAGTGCACTGAAGTGCGATCTAGGAGTTGGCATATTTAAGCAGTTGGGGTGTGGGGGTGCATGGGGGCATGCCCCCTGCTTAAACCCTATCCTTTTTTTTTTTTTTTTTTTTTTTTATTGTTTTCTTTCGTATTCAAACATTTGTATGTTCAATCGCTAAAGGCTGAGCTTTAGCAATTTGAACATTTAAATGCTCGGATATGTAATATAGACCCAGGGTACCTATAACAGTCCAGTCAAGGCATGTGCTGTTATGTAACAGTACCAATCAGAGAGTAGTAGGTGACATATAGGTAGGCTATACGAATATGTGCAGTGTGTCCCTATTTACAGGCCTTTGGCTTGCTAACATGGGTAACAGTTAATTCAGTAGCAGCAAACTCTTTTGGTTAGAAATGCATGACTCAGTCATTATTTGCTGTATTCACAAGAATGTAATTGAAGTGCAACACACTGGATTCAATGCCAGGCCTGTGGGTGGCAAAATGTACTGCATGCATGGGATTTAACAGAGTGAGCTACTGAGTCACTGCTACCATAGATGTATTTGCAAAACATATGTCCGTGCATACAGTCTGTGACACAGAAATTGCATTAGCATGTGTTTTCTGATGGGTATGAGGTGTGACCCTCAAACGTCCGTCATGATTTTCTAACCTCAATCTTTAATGACTTCCCAGTACTTTAACAGACAGATATGTTTTCGTGAAACTATGCCAGAAATGGGAGGCACAACTGTGGACATTCTGCAACAGTCTGTACAGTTGACAGCTTTACATTTTAGCCCAGGCCTCACGTACATCCATTAATATTTATTTGGCTGTGTACTGGTGTAGTGTCTGCATCACAGTCCCAAGTACACTGCCAATTTCCCTATTATATGCACTTGCAGTGTGTCAGTGGCAATCAGGATATCTTGGTAGAAACACCCATTGCAATTCAGAGCTGAATGGCCTAGTGGGCTAATGCACTGTGCTGTAGTTGACAGGGTCCTGGATTTGACTCATGACATGGGTGATTATTTTGCAGCTGTGCCTAACACTGTCAGAAACACATAGGATAATTAAGGCAGTTTTAAGCAGGTTTGTGCAGGTTTGCAAGGCACACCATGCTGCCTAACTCTGCTTAAACCCTCACTAAAAATAAAAAAAAGAAAAGAAAAAAGGGGTGAAAGGAAAGTGGTGAAATGGGAGCAAGCATGGGGAAACCATACTAAAAGGCAGATAGATATGTGCAGTATGGGTGTAGGAAAGGACCATAGCTCTCCATTACTTTTACAGCAACAGCTGTGCAGGTTTTACAGAATTTGGAATTTGGAGCCTCACACTTCAGACAGAGGGCTGAGGGTAACATAAATGTGTTGATCAATTAATGTAATAATTAGTTATGTCCAATGTATATGTGTGCAAAATAGAGAGCTATGTATGGGGCAATACCTTTTTGTGGGACAGGTGCCCCTTTTTTTTTTTTTTTTAGGGAGAGAGTTGAATGTTGGGGAAGGGATATCAGTATGTGTGAGGAGATAAGTTGGGTAGGAGAGGTTGCATTTGCAGACAGACAAGACAGTATACAGGGGCAGTGTGTGACACATGATGGAGGTAAACACCTTGTACATGGAGGGTGTTGTGGAATCAGAGGTCCCACATGCCCTCAGATGGCAGCAGTATGACTGAGCTCCCCACCAATGGGCAGTCAACACTGCTCCTTCATGCCCTGAAGGTGGCTATGCTGGGGTCTGGGTCCACCAGACCCCTCCAGGTTGGTGAGTCTGCCCTCAGGTTGGAGCAGCATTGCTTATACCCATGATGAACTATCCTGTGCACCATCACTGGTAGCTGATCCTGGGTGACAACCCCACCATCACCACTCCTGTGGGGATGGGCCCTGTCCCCTGAGGTGGTTCCACAAGTAGTTGCTGCCATGCCAGTGGAGAGGGCACCACTGGCTTGACTCCCAAATGTGCTGGGACCCAGTGCCATGGCTGGTTGCTGTAGGGTAGGTGGATAGCCAGGACTGGCCTGCCCAGTCAAGCTATGGTGCTGAGGTATTTCAATGTGTATAGGTCAGTAATGAACAAACCATTTAGTTAATTATAACAAATAACCCAGTAACATAGGATTGTATAGTATATGGAATACAACAATAATTAAGTTAACAGTCAGTATAGGAACACCACCATGCTGGTAACAGTTATAGCATAAGGCCAACAACACAGGTAATTCAACAAGGTATGTTAGTATGCGACCATTGAAATACATAACAATAATAAAACACAAGGTCCAACATAACATTTAGGGAACAACATATGTTAATAATAAACCATAACCAATGTATAAGAATAAAAATATTATGATGAAGATAAGGGGTGGGGGAGAGGGATATACAGTCTGTTAATGCCAGTATAGGCTTTATAGTTTGCAACAGTACTGCAGTATACTCTACAGGTCTGCCCTTCCTTTATGTACAACAGTGCCCTAAAGCTGCAGTAGCACATACATACCTCTCAAGCTATCTGCATGGGACAGCATGGGCCAAGCAGTAACACCTACAGGTACACAACTACAGAGGACTATTACATGTCAGGTGGACCTATATAACTACCATGGTGTACTGTGGACTGCTGTAATGTGACTGTGCTATTGACATTATCATTTCAATGACAGAGGGATTAGGCAACAGTGATTACAGCCCATGACAGCGTGACACTTGGAGACACGTATCATATACAGCACAGAAAGAACACAACTATCATGCCGTCCTTGGCAGGCATGGGGTTAGACCATCAGCAAATGTTCACAGACACACCAGGCATACAGCCATACCAAAATTACACATTTTATTTAATGTATTAACTTTTATTAGTATTGTACTTATTGCTTTTAATTTATGACGTCTTATCACATTCCTGTTCAATGCTAACACTCTGTTACATCTGAACACACAGATTATTAACCCATAATAAGGGCTACTGCACCCATCTACCTGTAATTTCTGTGGGAGAATACCTGTTAACAATACATAACTGATTCAGTAATATTTACTAGTACCTGACACTGGATTCAAACCCTGGTCTGTATGTGACAAAATGTACGTCACACAAGGCACTTAAACTGAGCCACTGAGCCACTGCTGCCAGATGACTGACTAATATTTGCCAAGAGCTCACCTGGAAACAGCATATCACCTGGTAGTAGTAGTACAGTTTTATACAAGACTGCAGTGACACTTGAACACACATGCATGTGATTCATGCATGACAGAGATACTATGTAAACTGTACATTAATACATAGAATGAAGGTGTACACAATAAACTCTTAGTGGATGGAAATATCTGTGACATGTACACATCATATTGGAGTATTGAGTTGGTTACCTGACCCATATACAGTTGCAGATAGTATATTTGCAGTCTACAGCTATTACAGTTTCATACTTGCCTGCAGCACCATACCTTGGAGCAAGAACGCATATAGCTGAAATGCAATGGATAACACATGACAATTATGATATACACAATCTATCTTGGGTGTTCCTGATATTGCTTCCAATGTTAGTGCAAAACAAATGTCATTATGCATATATGTTGTACTACAGATTTAAATCTACAGTTAAGCATAACACTCTTCCTTAGCTAACCTTGAGTTACTTAGTGGTATTGTCTGTGTTGGTATTTCAGAGCAGATGTCATACTCGAGTTCATGAACAACTGCCCTACTTACACACATATTGCACAACACAGCTTTATTAGGGGTGCCTTCATGCAGTTATTGGCATATTTTCAAGTCTTTATTGTACAACAGTTTATACAATGCAGGTATTGCTGAAGGATCTACTTTAGAACAGTGAACGATCAGATGATCGAACACTGTTAGAGCAAACACATCATGTCGAACTAGCAAAATAGCGATTGGCCAGAACAGCAAATTTTTTCCCAAGGAAAGAAATCGCTGGGCCGGCTGTCCAGGTTGCGCCACTTACTCCACTGTAGTTGGTATATTTAAGTAGGGGGGTGTTGGGGATGCAGCCCCCCACATGGGGGTGTGGGGAGAGAAGCCCCCAGTTTATTTAGTGTTTAGTGTTTTTTTTTTTTTTTTGGGAACAGTGATTTTTTTTTTTCCCTGGGAAAATTTGCTGCTCTTTTTGTTCACTGTTTTGGATTTTTGACATTTAGGGGTCTATATAACAACGTTCAATCATCTGATCGTTCGTTGTTATAATATAGACCCTTGCAATACAACTGCAATTCCACAATTATTGCAGTAAAAACTTTATTTCATTAACATTATCATGTTTCATGCTTTAATCTTTATTGCACTATACTTGGCAGCAGTCAGTTATTGCAGTACAGGCCAACATCCACATTCATTGCAATACACAAATCTGTACTGTATGTACCTACTGGCAGTGAATGAATGACTCTATCTTGTATATTTGGCTATAGATTGCAAATCAACCTGTACTCTCCACACTCATGGCACACCCTGGCCCGGCACCATGCATGGACCTCTAGGTTGCAAGCTCTCTCTTCTGCATCTGTAAGGAGAGAAGCACACCATTATGCATACCTGTCTATCACAGATTCAGATTAGGTATTGGTAAAACAATGCTAACAGTACTTACAAACATGTGGGGCATTCCCATCCCAAGCATCCTAGACCCAGGTGTCCAGAAGTCTCCTCTTCCACTGCTTCAGATCATTAGAATGGTGATGGACCTACTCACATGTGGAGGTTACCTGTTGCACTGGTGAGATTGTGTGCAAGCTGGTCCAAGGCCTCTGACTTGTACTCCAATCCCTGGAACTGGCCCCTGCAGCATCTGGTGTTCATGGTCTTTCACGAGGAGTCCAACCATGATCCTGAAATCTAGAATGCCCCCCACTGCACCCTGAAGCACCCACCCTCTCCTACACCTGCCATAGTTCCTGCACAGTTCAAATTCCAACAGAATATTCTGTATTCCCACCAAGTGCACTTAATATAGGCTGTTTTTCCACCCTTACACACCACTGGGCCATTTTTAAAACTGCGGCATGTCATTTAACACCTCACAAATCAGCTTAGTTGAGCTGAGCATTGCTTAAACTGCCACTGCTTAGCAATGCTTAGTAGTGTGCAGAACAGCTAAGTGCAGCCAAGTGGTGCTGAAACAGATTGTTTTAGCAGTGCTTATCTTGGCTTAGCAAAGCTTAGCAGAGCTTAGCTGAGTGCAGCACATCATGATGATCATGAAATAATTGGCATAAATTATATTTAGAAAATGATTGCTTTATTTACCTTTCTGATATTGAAACCCACACCTACTGCATATAAGGCTGTGACTCTATCCACCTGGCTATCTGGACATGAGAAAAACTGCTATACTTTTACATATACCTCTGAGCCAAGTTTAGGCACCCCTAACTGTTGCACTATGCAAACCCACTCAGCTATGCTTAAACTTGACCTGTGGATTTATAATTAAATGTATCTGGTTTCTATTTTTAGATGTCTGGCATGTGTTTATTGCAGGGTGGTGTGCCTTACCATGCAAACAAAATAAAAAATATGATACATATCCATACATTGCTTTACTGCACTTTGATAGTGCAGTGGGTGTGTTACTCAGTAACACACTCCCTACACTGATTAAGTAACCATGTTACATGGCTCTCCCTAAGTAACATGCCTAATTTAATATGCATGGCGTGCTACAGAGGGGAACCACATACATGGCTGAGGTACCTTCCATGTAGGCTGTACATTATGCCTACATGGATTTTATTAAATCTGGAGGTAGGTTTTTAAAAATATTCACCCCTGTATTAGTAAGCTACATACTCTTAAACATGGCATTACTAATAAAACATTTAAGTCTAAAACAATGTCACAGTAGCTGGCAGGCTCTGCAGGAATAAAAGAAAGTCCTTTATCTAGCAAACACACCTGTTCAGTGGTTAAAAATACAGAAAAAATGTTACAAATCAAAGATGTTTTGGTGAATTCCACATACATTTTATGCTCATCTCCATCGACTTTTCTGTCATGAGCTTCTGCTATTTCCTCCCTTGACTCTGAAAAAAATGTCATAGTAGAGGTGTGTCTAAAGGATAGAGGTGGACTGGGAAAAAATGGTTGAAAATTGGTCTTATTCATTGTGCCAGTTTTCCTTTGTAAATCATCTCCCAGATGCCTACCGTAATATTATGAAGGGCCAAGGCATGAGGATTTCCAGGTTGGACTGTGAGAATACAACTTTTTAAGAAGGATTTCCCTGGACTTAAGTCAAAGTTATTTGACAGAGGTTACTCTAGAAGTGAGGTGAACCTGCACTTGATTCCCTAGAATTATAGTAGGCCTGGTCAAGCTAAGCCATATTTTTGCAAGTATATTTTACCCTCACAGTCTGAGCAATTTCAAGATACATCTTTTAGATTAGGGCTCCCCTTGCTATATTCTTCTAATATTAAGACCATGTGTGAAGTGTTTAGAAGGAATTAGTCTATTTTGCAAGCTGATGATAATATCAGAGAAACAGTAGGTACAGAACTCATGTTCTATTTTAAGAACATAAAGTCCTTGAAAATACTGTTATGCAACAGCAATGATGTCTCTTCTGCTAAAAAAGTAGTTTCACAGCATACTGGAACACATCCTATATAGATAGTAACAGGGATTTTTTCATAAATCACTGCACTGATAAAATGTTTACCTTTCCCTGCTACTCTGATTCTTCTAGCTGGAACTCGGTTAATGTGGCTAGGTGCAAAATATGACCTTCATTTTATGTAGGAAAGATGAACCGTTCCTTGAAAGAATGAGTTTGCAAACATTTATGACATCCTTGTGAGCAATGATAAGAATGCCCTAGCCAAACATGTGATCCTGAATGGCCCAAAACATTATTTTGTTTTTCTTGTGCTGCAATTCCTTGCCATGAGTTTGAGACTAGGTTATCCTATTAATCTAACTGAAAGAAATGAACTAAAATGGATTTTAAGATTTCAAGCAGATTGTGGCTATGGGCTCAATGAAGCAGTGTCTTTGAAACCGCACCTGCAATCATGCCCTCTTTTTAGATGAATGGATGGCTATGTAATGCTTTATCCACTAGGGTCATAAGGCAATGTTTGTGAATGCATGTGCTATGTTGTGCTCTATCCATTAGCAGTCATGAGACTATATTTGACTGCCATCATTGGTTGATATACTTTTCACTTACCTGAGTGTCTAATCACACCACTTTTTTAAGTTAATGGAGGGGCTATATAGTACTCTATCAACTGGGAGCCATGAGATAGGAAATGACTAATCTTATTGGTTGATACACTTTTTATTCAACTCATGTGACAATTATGTAGTATTTTGAATGGACATATTCTTTTTTTCCACAGTATTTAAATGTAATTGTTTTTATTGATTTTTGTTGATTTGAAGAAGTGCCTTGGTTGGCAGGAAAGTTCTCATCTTTGAATAAACTGTTTGGTTTTATTTATCTCGGCTTTGTCTCTGCCCTCATTTGCTTTTTAGTTTGTTCACCTCATACATTTTTGCATCCGAGGATGTTTATCCAGACCCTGGTGAGTTTTGTTGCTTTTTTCATTGAGAAACTCTCCCAGCTGGGGATTAACCGACATGTTACTAGATGGGT
Organism: Protopterus annectens; assembly: GCF_019279795.1. Lineage (NCBI taxonomy): Eukaryota > Metazoa > Chordata > Ceratodontiformes > Protopteridae > Protopterus > Protopterus annectens. The sequence goes on along the minus strand of NC_056746.1, from coordinate 1,465,882,056 downwards.
AACCAACTGGATCACCAACAGAACACATACTGTTAAAGTTGGGGATTTCACTTCTACCAGTAGACCAGTTACCAATGGCATACCACAAGGATGTGTGCTGTGCCCTCTACTGTTTAGAATCTATTTCTTGACGTCCAGGCAAAAGTAGATGGCCTATGGCTTACCAAGCTCACTGATGGTTGCAAACTGGGTGCAATCACTGACCCCCATTGATGTCACCATATTAAAAAAGAGGCTAACACAGACAAATGATTGGTGTCAAGGCCACCAACTAAAACTAAATGCAAAAAAAAGTGCACTATTATCTCCTACTAATCCCTTCAAATTACAATACTGACAGCACCCCCATAAGCTTAAACCCAGTGGTGCATGATTTGAAAACATAAGGTGATAGCAATCTAAACTTAGATCGCCATGTGTCCAAAGTGGTAAGGAAAGCCTTGTACATAGTGCATTACATAAGTAAAGGCATCACATCCAAGACTAAGGATGTTATAACTCCTTTCTACCTGACTCTCATCAGACCACTAATAGACTACAATGCTTTCTTTTGCATGTACCTCACCAGACACACAGCAGCTGGAGTGACCACAGACATTTCTCACCAAGAAAATTCAGGTTCTCCAAAACAGGAGTTACATGGGAAGACAGAAAGCCCTGTCAATGTAATCTGTATCATACAGGCTGTTGAGAGGTGACTTGAGAAGTCTCTGACGCTGTCTTAAAGGAAATGCTGCGCATCCGCATATCAAATGAGACAAGAGTCACTCGCTCCTGGGATCTCACCCTAACTTGTGACATTAACAGAACATGCTGGAGAGACAGATATATCTCCAAGAGATTAATGCTTTTTTGGAATAAAGTCATCATTCAACAATGACTCTATGCAAGCACAACCTAAACAGATAGATGAAAGACCATGCATTCACCCCAGGGGTAGCACCTATGTCCCTCATGGACAGGGGCAGTTGGTGATGATCATAAACTTGCTCTGTGAATAATGACTATCTAATCAAGGTCAATTAGGGAACGTGAATATAGCATGGTTAGGCTTGTAAAGGCCCTAGGGCCATTATCCTAGTAACCTCCTATGAACCTATGAACCTTTGAGATCCTCAAGGGTGAAACAGGAATAGCAGGAGATATCTGAAGAAGAAATATGGACACGGGAAAGAAAATAAGATTTAATATAGTACAATATTTATGCAAAGGAAAAAGCAAAACTAATCAATACAAAAAGAGCAACAGCAAAGATATTTGAAGAGAAATAACAGACAAAGGCATATGGGTATGGAAACGTTTACAATACAAAAAAAAGAAAACAATGAGGCAAAGTAGAAAGGATGCTTAGTAATGTTGAAGTTAAAGAAACAGAAACTGTGGTTATGGAGTACCTGCAAAGTGAAGAATTTAGTGTAGAAAATCTAACTCTGATAACATTACAGCAGGATAGAATAATGAATCCCCAGATTAAGGCAAAACCAGTGGAGTGGGAAACATTTGATCATTTGCCATATGAAGATACTTTAGCACCTTCAGCAAGAAACAAATACAAAAGTTCAGTTGCAGTTGTAGAACAGGAAACTGGCAACTCTGACACAGTCAGTGTTGTGGAGTGATAGGTCAGTGAGTTACCACATGAAAGAACAATGGATGATACAGGATGAAACTGAAGTGAATACGGCACAGGAAGATGCTCTGGAACTTTCTATAGAATGCCCACAGGAAATGTAAAACAAAGAATGTGCTCTCATTTTAGAAGAAAATGATCTAAGGGAAGAGTTGCTTGATTTAATAGAGATGGATAGACATATTAAGATCAATGAAAGAAACTACAGAAAGTTAATAAATGTTAGAAGGTTGATAAATGAACACAGTAATCAGGAGTGTTCATAGAAATGCATTCAATATAACAGAAGTAAATAAGATATAATATATAATACTTTGCAGCTAAATTAATAACAAATAAAATCTTACCACAAAAAAAAAAAAAAAAACACAGAGCACAAAGGAAAAGGAAGGGGTGACATCAAATGTCATCACGCAAGTATCAAATAGAGAACACTATAAAGCAATTAAGACTAGAAGCATCATTGTTAGAAGCATACAGAAGAGGGAACAATTAACAAGGTACTCAGAAAGATAGAAGTGATAAAAGCAACGTGCAGTGTCACAACAGATCTGGATATATTACACACGATTGCAAATAATAAACTAAAGGTATCAGCACAGGCAGAAAAAACTTCGAAGATATGCAGATAAATATAAAGGAAAAGAAGAAAATAAGCAATGTATTGATGACCAAAAAAGTTTTATAGAGAATTGGGAAACAAGGCAAAATGAATAGAAACACCACCAAAAAAGAAGAAATAGACACATTTTGGAGAAATGTCTATGAAGATCCTGTGGAACATAACAAAGATGCTGAATGCATAGAAGAAATAAAAGAAAGAATAAGAAGTTCAAATGTACAGGATATAAAATGGGATGAAGTAACAGCCAGAGAAATTGAGACAAAATTAAGAAAAGCTCCTAAATAGAAAAACCCAGGTCCAGATATAGCACCTAACTTGTGGATAAAAGTATTAACATCTTTACATGAAGATTTAGCCATGAGTAAGAACTATTTATAGGCACACTCTGATCAGATGCCAACCTGGTTAACAACAGAAAAACAATACTCTTTCTTAAGAGCAAACATGCAAGCTATCCTAAAAACTATAGACCGATAACTTGCCTTCTGATGATGTTTAAATTATACACTGAAACTGATGCCAGCGGAGTTTATATTCATTTAGAAGAAAACTCAATTATGGCAATAGAACAAAAGGGTAACAAAAGAAAGTGATATGGGACAAGGGATCATTTGTTGTTAAATAAATTCATACTGGAGAACTGTAAAAAGGAGAAGAATCTAAGAATGGCATAGATAGACTACAAAAAAAATGTTGACAGTATCCCACATTCATGGATAAAAGAGTGCTTACAAATGCATAAGATGCAGCCTACACTGACTGACTACATTACAGTGACCTTGAAACAGTGGCAGACTACTTTGCAGTTAAGCCATGATAAAGGACAAATTATTATTCCAGGGATAAAAATTTAAAGTGGGATATTCCAGGGTGATTCTTTGTTACTGCTACTCTTTTGTCTTGCCCTTAACCCATTAAGTTGTCTACTTAACCGATTAAGCCATGGCTACAATTTGGCTCCCAGAAAACAATGTTGTGTCTTTTGGCTTTTCCCAGTTAGGGGTCGCCACAGCGGAACTTCGGTCCACTAATGATTGGTAGTTGATTTTTACATGCAGAGTTACCAGCCCTGATGCACAACATTCAACGAAGGTACGCCCATTCACATATGTCTCCACGCAGAAGACGCTCTAGCTGAGAATCAAACTGGACAGCGTCTTACTGTGAGGTGACAACACTACCAGAAAACAATAATGTGTAAAAACTTCTTATCCTCATTTTGTGGATGATCTAATACTGTATAGTTTGTCAGATGGGGAACTGAAAACACAACTACAAGTGGTCAAAACTTCCTCAATAATTTGGTCTTGATAAATGTGCAAAAGCAACCTTTAAAGCAGAAAAGCTGCAACACCAAGAAAATATCAGTCTGGGACAGGAATGTGATATAAAAAATTGAGTAAGAGGGAGTGTATAAATATTTGTGAATTGATGACGACTCAACAATAAAATATGAACAAATGCGAATAAAACTTAGCAAGGTATATTTTAGAAGACTAAAATTAATAGAGAAAAGAGCTCTGATATTTTGGAATAAAGTCCAAGTTATAAACCAATTTGCTCTTCATGCCCTAACTTGCAGTTTTGGAGTAATTGACTGACCGCAAAAGGTATTGGATAAGTTGGACAGGAAAACAAAAAAACTGCTTCATGCTTATCAAATCATTTATAAAAATCAAGGTATACCAAGAGTATATATTCTCCATTCTGAAGGAGGTATGGCCCTCCTTGAAATTGATTACATGTATAAATCTGCAATCATACTTTTAAAACATGATTAGTTTAGCAGAAGCATATCGGTATCAAGCGGGAATGGAAATCAAACCAGAAGTAGATAAAAATCTTGCAGCAGCTGAATGTGCCAAAAAAGAAAAGAAAAAATATAAAGTGAAAGGTCATATGAGAAGGCAAGAAATGTGGAAAATGCATAAATATAGTTGCAAGTACAGTAAACCTCTCAGAACAACCTCATGTCGATCAGGACTGAATGCAGGAATAGTTAAGGGGAGGTGAATTTAAACCAAACTGTGATGTCCCCACTCTGGGGCAGTAATCAAGGAGCATGAATCATCACAACAGAAAGTGGAGAAGGATGTTAACTTGGAATACAAATGGATATACTCAGTATTCCTAGATGCAGACCTCTCTGCATCAAGCACAATTTCCCTTCAGAGCACACACAAAACACACTCAGTTTGGGGTCCGGATTTCTCTATCTGTGTCCTTCCAGGTCCTCAGTAAGACTCCCCATTGGTACAGCTATAGGGTTAGGTGCTCAGCTGAGTGTCTAAGCCAAGTCCTCCAGCACCCTCTCTGTGAAACCAGTGCTTTGTATCCCTGCCCCAGGTAGCTGACCCACACACACACTCACACACACACACACACACACACACACACACACACACACACACACACACACACACACACACACACACACACACACAAACACACTCTTTAAGATTTAATTTCCACACACACACACACACACACACACACACACACACCTGGGAAAGGCTGACACAGATTACCCACTGTGCCCTTTCTGCCCAGACTATAAGGTAGTTATCATTGCCACCAGTCAGGTATTATAAGACTCTTAAAATGGTATCCAATTATACTGAGTGAAGTTAATATTAATACAAATGGTAGTGCTGACCATACAGTCAGGCTTTCAGGATTGGCCAGAGTTATCAATAAATACATATGTGCAAATACTCTCAAAACTGAAATATTTTCTAAAAAGGACCAGCCACCATGAAAGATTTGAATATATTTAATAATAAATAATAAAAGAACATGAAAATACTAAATATCTATTTGCAGCAAACACCAAAGTTTCGTGTCACAGGAAGTATTAAAAATAACACAGATGAAAAGTTTCACACAGTTATAGAAAAACAACATTAAGCTAATCTCACTATCTGTTCCTGATTGACTAAAAGATTTACTGTTCCTACTTACTGAATAGAGTAAGGCAAGATGAGTGAGTCGTCCTTGTTGTCAGATCCAAGACAAAATACAGAATGCTGCTGAGACTTCACTCACCTGCAATATTAAAACATTTTTTTATGTACAGAATAACACCACATAAATCTGGTCATCTGACTCTGTTTCCCACACTATTTCCTCATCACTAGAAGCTACCAGAGTTTAGCACCTATGTGCTACAATACACACAGATAGAGCATTGCGCAGATGTGGTGCAGCTGCTGGAAGTCATAAAACCATAAAACCATTCCACTCTTCTTACAGGAGCTACAACCTATTCTGTAGCACAGACAGTGTGCCTGGTTCCATTCAAAACTGTGGGATAACATCTTTATGGCTTAGCCCATAAAGTAATTTAATTTCAGATATATTTTAAAGTCAGATGGATTAACCTCTTCCTGTAAAATAGTGTATGTGTGTTGTACCTTTAAGAAGCATTTCAAGGACAGTACATGCATATAAATAGCAAATATGTTCTAGCGTCAGTGCCATTTTGAGAGTGCAGCCAGAAAGTGAGCATGCATGAGTGTGAGAGCTAGTGTGTTTATGTTTATTTAAGTTAAAGTTATTAAGCCTCTATCCTGATGCGTTTGTACATAATAAAGCTGCTTGAACAGACCTCACAGAAGTTTTTCTGTTTTATCCTGACCAGACGAATGACATTGTGTCTGAACTAGGATTCCAGAGACTGCCTTTCAGAGCTATCAGGTGCAGAGTTAACAGTGGAGGTAAACTAACAGAACCGAGTACAAAAAAAAGGGCCAGAAACAAACTAAAGGTAATAAAAACTTGCACGAACAATTTATTTATCAAAAAAAGATAAAACAGAGCATTACAAGGGCACAGAATGCATTATTAAGGAAGTGAGAGGCACAAAAAGTTTATTAATTAAACAAAATGTTTGAAATGAAGATATTTAATAAAATGATTATCAGAAACACACATAAGGGGGTTGGAATTACCTCAGAATTGTAAAATGGGCATGTTTAAAGTAAAATGAGCATGTTTAGAGTAAAATAAGCACAAGAAAAGTATAATGGGCATGAAAAAAGATTAAACAAGCAAAATGAATATAATAAAAGGGCAAAAGGGGCTCATTAAGCATAAATAAAGCAAGGTGACTGCAAGGTTCTTGGCAAGATACTGGGCAGGATTCACAAAGGCTTGCACGGAGTCTAAGAGTAGTGTAAGACTCCATGCAGCCTTCGCAATCCAGGAACAGCCCTAAATTCCGTGTAAGAGACCAGCTAAAACGTCTCTTACACGGAGTGGGCGTGGATATGCTAATCACCTCACTTGCAGCCCAAAGGCATGCAAATGAGGTAGATTAGCGATCCAGGAAGCCCAAAGCAGCCCGTGTAAGAGCCGTTTTAGCTGCAGAAATGTACTCAGTTGACAACTGAGTACAGTTCTGCAAAAAACACAATGGAGCCATGTCAGCTCCAAATAAAGGGTGCATATGTGTCAGGCAGCATGCCAATGGCCAAATATGTGGCCACTGGCAAGGTACCCCGATGCTAATATGAAAAATAAATATTTTTTTTTTCGGCGCTCGCCGATGTTTAAACACAGCGCAGCCCCGCGCAAATGGGCTGCACTGTATAAAACATAAAAATGAAGGTTATAAACCCACAAATGTGGGTTTTATGCAATACATGGATTTACAATGCAGGGACCAGCAGACCGAAAACAACATGGCCACCGTTTAGTGGTTGCTAAGGGGGGAAGCTGAGTCTAAGACATGTAACTAAGCATTAGCAGGCAATCTGATGTAAATGAGTGTTAGGATACTGAATTCCACTGTCACATAGCAAATGAGCACATTCTGAGTAGTGTAAGAGATACATAAGGGGAGGAATAGAGTAGGAGATAGGTGACATCACAGGGGGGAATGGTAGAAAGAAATGCAGTTCATTGGAGGTCAGTGTTACATGACAGATGTCAGACACATATCATGGAAAGAGGAGTGCCACAACATAAGCATGGGAAAGTCAAGAAATGGAAGGTGTACACTGTTGCTTACACCAAAGTTTCTTGCTGGGCGTGCATGCGTATGTGTGCGCACCATGAAGCGCAAGTAGGGCAGTGTGCGCACGTGTAAGGCAGACTGAGCATGTGGGAGCCTGTTGGCAGACTTGTAACACTGTTTGCGCTGGTGTGCGCGCGTTTTAACCCGAATAAGCAGATTCTGAACCGTGTAAGCATGTGTGTGCACGTGTAAGCCACTGTGAGCGTGTTTCTGCTGGTATGCATGTTGCTCCCCCCTGAGGAAACAGAAAGGAAAAAGGAAGCAACAGAATTAGTAGGAAGCTAGCAGGGAATACTGCTGGAGCTAGCAGGTGAAAACAATTAGAAGCAGGCAATTACACAGGCAGAATAGTAGCTCAGCCAAGCACTTAAAACTCTGCAAACAGTAGTGCAGGATGTTTCTCTCAAGAGACACTGCAAGACAGGAGTAAGCTATTAGAAGTGAAAACTGAAAAAGCTGAACTCAGAGCAGAAATGCTAGGGGCTGCCATAGCTGTCATAAGGAGACATAGGCTACTTGCTGAGGGTGGTGACAATGCAGATGGTGCCAGATAAACCACAGTGAGGAGACGGAGAAGAGTGTACAGGCCCAGGGTCACCTACCACGGGTTACATGAGCTGGAGATAGTGGAGCGCTATAGAGTGGACAGAGACCTCCTGCAGCAAATTGTCGAGCTGTGCAGGCCATGCCTCACACACAGAACCAACAGAGGGGAACCCATCCCAGTGGAAACCAAGGTATGTGTTGGCATAAGAATACTAGCAACAGGTGCCTTCCAGAGACCAACTGGTGATATGATGGGGATATCACAGGCATCAGCCTCCAGGGTACTGCACCAGTTCCTGGATGCCATGTCAGCACATGTCGGTGATCATGTATATTTCCCCAATGCCCGTGAGGTATTGGCCAGCAATATGCGTCTCTTCCAGCAAATAGCGGAATACTCTGAGGTAATGGGTGCAATAGACTGCACGCACATACGCATCAAAGCACTAGCCGGTGAGCAGGGTAGGGCCTACATTAACTGCAAGGGATTCCCCTCCATCAACTGCCAGGTCGTGTGTGATTCCCAGGGCATAATAATGAATGTGTGTGCTGGCTGCCCTGGGAGCTACCATGATTCCCATATCTGGCATTTGACGCAGCTGCACCAGTCATTTGCCAATGGGGACATCCCACATGGACACCTAGTGGGGGATGCAGGTTATGCACTGGAGCCATGGCTGATGACAACCATCAGAAACGCACACACACCTGAACAGAAATGCCATAATGAGGCACACGCACAAACACGTAATGTAATAGAGCATGTGTTTGGGCTGCTCAAGTCACGGTTCCGGTGTCTGGACACATCTGGTGGAGCCTTGCAGTACTCACCAACTACATGTACCCAAATTATCATGGTATGTGCTATGCTACATGATATGATCTTGCAAAAACAGCTGCAGCAGGACCAGCATAGGGCCGGGCCAAACAGCCCCCCACCATTGCCAAGGCCATCACAGGCAGAGTGTGACTCAGAGGAGGAACAACCTGAGCCTGCCCCAGTAGGCAGAAGGAGGCGTGCCCAGTATGCCCTGGCCTTGGCAAAGAGGCAACGCATAGCACATACACTGGCTCAGTAGGAACCCTGGGAATGATACCCCTCTCTGACTCACTCATATAATAACAGGGATGCCTAAAATGACATAACCTGCTCTCAAACATGTACAGGGAGTGTAGTATGTGCATCCGACAGAGGCAGCCCTGCAGCACCACCTGAGGCATGAATGCCATGTGTTAAGCAATGTAACACCATGTAGTATATGCACACTTGATGACCCTGACTAACATCCTACCCTCACGAGGCATGATGCCACAATATGAAGATGAGATGAGATGATCAAGTGCAATAACTGGCTGAAGTATTGCAGTTAGTCAAAGGGGATCCAATGTGTGCCAGCCTGGGATGACATGCTGAGCATGACATGATGCTCCACCTGCTAGGGGTGGCGTGCACCTATCAGTTCAGGCCTTATGGATACTGGCAAAACTGCCGTTACCCACAGCGTGCAATGAATAGGTAAGGCTCAAAACACAAACCCACCTCCATAGGTATCACAAGGGATAAGAACCTAGATGTAATGCTACCCAATGCCAGAAGTCTAAACAGCAAGATGCATGCAGTCTAAACTCCCCCAGTATGGAGAATGTTGATATCTGTCCAGTAATAGAAAACTGGGTCAAGGCTCAGAACAGCACCGTAACACTACCAGGTTACACCTCATACTGTGCTGTACAGCCTCAAAACATGGAACAAGCTACAAAAGGAGGGTGACAAGCAATAATTGTCAAGGATAACCACACCCCCATGTTGGTACCACAACAAGAAGCAGCATGGACTAGCCATGGTCAAGTAACAGTGGCTAAAACTGCCTCCCAGTTTATAGCCTGCTACAGACTACCATCCTAACACCAGGAACTGCACCTGGCCTATGTTGGAATACATGAATATATCAAGCCCTCCAAACCACATTATATTGTATGACTGAAAATACCCAGACATAGATTGGGAGAATTATACTAGCTCCAACACTGTAGGACAAAAGTTCCTAGAACCATAAACCAAAATGCCCAGGAACAATGTACCACTCCCACAAGAGGTGTAAGCATACTGGATGTGATAATCAGCAACATGGGTACTGGATGGCAAGATGAGAAGTGTGTCCCTCATTGGTAAGACCAGACCATAGAGTAATCACACTGGATATACACATCCTGACCACAGTCCCTGGCCAGAAAACCACAGTGAAAAACATGTGTAAAGCAAAAGTTGCACTCCTCCAAACTGATGTGGAATCCATTAAAGGCCCTGTGCAGGTGCAAAGTATGGGCCACACCTCAGAACCTATTATACAGGCATTCCATGAACACTGCCAGGAATGCTTGGATTATACAATCCCAAATAAAACCAAGACACAATGCCATACATGCAGGCATCTGGCATGGTGGACTCCAGCCATTACCAAACCATGCAAGAGAATGAGGAAGCTACTACATGATACAGCAAACATAAAAAGGGAAGTAATCACTGATAAGTAGTATGGCAATAAAATATGTCCACACATACAATTCACTAAGGCCAGCTACAACAAGTTGAATCTGTGACTCTTGAGGCAATGTTACACCTGCCCCAAGTACACAGACAACCCTGAACTCCCCCCAAGAAATACAAATATATGTGAGAGATGCAACCATTTATCCAAACCAGAGGCTGAGCTCCCTCAACTCAGTACTGTCAAAACTAGTCAGGAGGAGAAGGTAACCACAAACACCACAAACCCAGTCCCACATAGACCTATCACAACTGCAAACCAAAGACAAACACAGAAAAACATTCCCAGAGGCCCTAATTACAAACACACCACACCAACAGAGGCCTCCAAAGCAGACACCCAAGCAACCACAACCTCCAAACATAGCACATGCAACACATAGTACACAATGCTGGTGTGCCAAACAGTCACAGGCCAGAAGGAGAAACAACATGCCTGATACAGTTGTAATAGGTGACTCCATAGACAGACACACTGCTGTCCCGCTCACCAGACTGAACAAGGGAAAGGGTACAGTAAGCTGCCTGTAGGCTGCTACAATACGCCACATAACACAAGTATGCAGGTCACCCCAAAGCAAGTAGAAATATGATGCAGTCACTGTCCATGCTGGCGTGAATGACCTGAGATGTACCTCCCTGGACTACATGAAAAGAGACATAGATGAGCTCTCCGATTATGTAGTCCAGGTCGGTATGACACTGACCATTTGCAGCATCCTACCCTCACCAAGAAAGATGCCACAGTACAAACACAGAATGATCAGCTTTAACATGTGGCACAAGTCCTGGTGTCATTCCAAGGGGATCCAATGTCTGTCTGCTTGGGATGTCATGCTTGACAAGCCACGCTGCTGTTCCATGGATGGCTTGCACCTGTTACCCCTGGGTGTCTGGATATTGGATAAGGCTTTTGCCACCTCCATAGAGCCTTTTGTAGGCAAGGCTGAAAAGACTAACCCACCACCCTAGAAAACATAAGTGGAAAGAAACAGAAGGGTAATGCTGACCAATGCCAGATGTGTAAACCTCAATATGCATGCTCCCGAGGCCCTCCCCAGTATGGAGAACATTGATGTCCATGCAGTGACAGTAACCTGCAGCAAGCCTCCTGACAGCACACCAGCACTACCAGGTTATACCTCATATCATGCATTATGGCCCCAAAACCTGGACCAAAACATGAAAGGAGGGGGAGTATCCATATTCAGCACAGACACCCATACGTCCAGGTAACTGACAATGCACGAAGCATCGGAGACCACCCATGTGCAACTAACCGTAGGCAAAACTGCTGTACAGTCTGTAGCATGCTACAGACCACACTCTCACACACAGGAACCCCACCCAGCTGTCCTGAAGACACTGGACAGTATGAATGTCCCACCAAATACCAAACAAGGTACTCACAAATTACCACATAGGTTGTAAACCATTATGTATGGAAGGAGTAATCAGGGACCTAGGGAGACATGTGGACAGTAACCTGTTATGTTACACTCACATTGCCAATGTGGCTAGGAAGACTGTCTATATTGGACACCGTATCATGAAAGGATTCACATCTACGTCAACAGAGGTCATTGTGCCCCTATACTGTCCTCTTATCAGACCCATAATCTAGTACAATGCCTCATTTGGGATGTACCTTACCTGACACCTGCAGCAGTTAGAAAGACCTCAAAGGAACCTCACCAAGAGGATAAAGGGTCTCAAATATATGTCATATGCTGCCTGGCTGTAGACACCCCAGCTGAATGCAGTCACATACTATCTACACAGAGGCATTGTATGCCTGTTGTACAAGGATATGTCCAACACAGGAGTAATAGACATGCTCCACCCCAGAAAACCCAAAGCCATTGGAGCTGTGAGAGTGAGAGATGTCAACCTCAACACATAATGAAATAGGATGTGCTAGAGGGACAGATACACAACCCTGAGGCTCCCTACACCCTGGAACAGAATCCCACTCCATGTTAGGCAGAGCACCTCGCTGACAGTCTTCAACAGGAATCTTGCCAAGTGGATGGATGATCGTAGATGTACACTGGGGTCTTCACTGTGTCACGTCCACACAGAGGCACAGTAAAGTAAATCATAAATGGCCATAATATTCACATAGGAAGTGGTGGCGAAAGCCACACACACTCTGGCTAGGCTTATAAATGCCCTAGGGTGGATAGCCTAGTATGAACCTATGAACCTATGAAGATACAAATTGTACAGGACATTAAGGATAATCACAAGGCTTTCTTAACTGATGGTAGGAACCTTGTTGGAAATTCACAGATATGCTCTGAATCACTCAAATATTACAAACAACATACCAAACACACACACATATTGCCAACATCCAACCTGACAGGTGCAGTGCAAATCCCCCCCCCCCCCAGAATGCAAAATATCTATCCCAGCAGACTGCTGGCCCCCTGACATTGCAGATGCTGAGGTAACAGCCAGCATCTACAAAGCAAAACACACAGCAGCAATGGTATGAGATGGTGTCCTGGGCTGAGTCCAACATGGACTCCAAGAAGAATGGAATGCCAAATCATACTACTGCTCAATGTCAGCCTTACCACAGGATATGTATCCAAAGAGCAGTGTACAACAACAGTGGTCCTTCCCAACAAAGGTGTTGCCTGAATGAATACTGCAAACTACCACCCCAGAATCCTGACAAGCTTGGTCTGCACAGCTATGGAAAGGATCAGCATGTACAGCAGACATAAAGATATTGGGGACTTACTGACACCGGACCCTACCCAGTGTGGCTTTCTTAAGTGCAGATCCTGCCCCTTAAACATGCTTGACTCATTTGAAACAGTCATTGATGAGGGCAGTGTGGTCCACACAGCGTAGCTGGACCTTGCAAAGGCTTCCATACAATACCCCACGTGTTCATTATAGATAAGCTCACCAGCTTAAATATAAACCCCTATGTCAGTAGAGGGGTTGCAAATCAGACCAAGGACAGAACTGACATGGTCAGACATGCTGCAGCCATCAAAAGGGACACATAGAAACAGACAACTGGTGCCATAGCCATGTTAGCAAGCTAATTGCAGAAAAGTGTATAGTCAACCCCTGTGGATATACAGCAAGTGCCCACCAATTACCACATAGGTGTTAACCCATTAAGTACTTAACATGTAATGAGAGACCTGGGGACACAAGTTGATAGATATCCTGCATTGGACAAGCATGTGGCTGTAGTGGTTACAGAAACATACCATATACCCACCTAATCATGAAGGTTGTCAGATCTAGATAAGGGGAGGTCATTGTGGCTCTGCAGTCATCCTTCATCAGCATTACAATTGACTACAATAGCCCCTGTGGGATGTACCTCAGCAGACACCTCCATCAACTGTAAAGTCCCCAAAAGTACCTCACCAAGAGTATCAAAGAGCTTGAACAGATGTCATGTGTTGCCTGATTAAACAAACTGCAGCTCCACACACTGCCATACTGCCCACTCAGAGGCAAGCTGTGCCTGATGTATAAAGCCATGTCCGAGCTGGAATCAATGAACATGCTGCACCTTGTACAATCTGAATGGCAGTGAGCTATGCACATGAGAGACCTGAACCCCAGCACTGACATACATAGGACAAGCTGTACTGAATGAACCATAACACAGAAGCCACCCCCACTCTTGAGTAAACGCCCAGTACAGGTTAGCCAGAGAGCCACTCATCAACTCTCCTCAAGAGGAATCTTGATGAGTGGATGGGAGATGGTAGGTTTACCCTGGGTATCACTGTTATGTCACGGGTAGACGGAGGCACAGTATACTAACCATGACATATGTCATGGCAAACTCCACTCACAATGTGTGTCGAAGGACAAACACACTCTCCGACTAGCATTAGAAATGGCCTAGGGCACATCGCTAGTGTTTGCCAATGTACACCTATGTTGTGGAATACACTACCAATGTTGGACAAGCCTGGTTTAAGTAGTTCATATCTGAACATAATGCAACATGGTCAGATGTGCACAACTGTCCCCTAACCAGGCTGTTGTGCTCACTACGAAAATGTAAAGCAGCGATAGGACTAAAGCCCAGGATACTGTCCACCACAGTGAAAGTACTGAACCAGTACACTATACAGTACTACAGTGTTAGGTCAGTATGAAAGGATGTTGACAACTTATGCAAAGTATCCCATGCAAACCCTGCAGGCACAGTATAATCCCTGTTGTACTCAGACACAAAGCTGTTGGACAGTAACTACACAACATGACACACAACCATAAACGTGAGATATTGTTGAAGTTCACACTCATCCACAAATGTGGTGGGCTGCAGAGTTCAACATATGGAAAGCTCACACTGGGCATGCTCACACACTTTGATAAATGAGACATATGTCAGACAACATGCCATGGAAAGCCTGAACTGGGCATGCTCACACACTTAGGCCAAATCTCACTTTAGCAGTTGGCCACACATATCTGGTATTTGTACGTGTTATTCCAGGAACCAACCACATTACAGCAATCTGCCCAGTGCACACAGTTAAATGACTACAGAGACATATGTGATATAGTGGATCCCTCTCATATTCAAACATCTTCCACAGATACACAAGTTGTTCATAGAAACAGGGAATGCTATGACAATAAAGACCTGCAAACAGTCTATCAGCAACAAATATTGTGCATCTGACAATTAAACATATGGGTGTAGAGGTCAACACTAGGCTGTTTGCCCTAGGGAATGACAGCTTAGCCAGAGTGTGCTTGGCGTCTGCCTCCCAGTACAGTAGGCTACTGTGCCACTGTAAAGTAGGTCACATAAGGCACCGTGTGAGGCTAGTGTGCTGTGCCTCTGTCAAGCAGGGACACAGTGGAGATCCCAGGGGTTGAATTTGCTAAGCCACATCCATGTTGTTGGTGTGTGCTGGAAGAGGGTTGGTGAGGACCTCTAACAGTAAGTGGGCATCAATAACAGACTGAGGGGAGCCTTATCTGCATTGTCTGGACAATTTCACTGTCAACACTTTGTCGTGATGATTATGAGGGATTGAAGTGTCATGCCAGTACTGTTCAGAGATGTCCTCCCTCTGTGGGCTACTGCTCTGCAATGTATTAGCTCACTCTGTCTGTTGGACAGCCCATATATGGCTGGTGTACACCTGACAGGTGTCCTGTTGTGGAGCAGTCATGGGTATATTTGGGATAGCATGATCAATGCAAACCTTCCACATGCTCATAGAATGCAATTGTCAAGGAATATGCAGAGTGGCCTGTATACTCCCCCAGCATGGGTCCTTTGAAGTCTTCCACCTCAGTCTTCACAAGTGTAAAGTCTGCTTTTGATAAATACACTTTGTTTGCAGTGACAACCTTGCCTGGGGGTGGGGATGGGATATGGATGTCCAGGGAAAGATGAGTATGGTCAGATATCAACAATGGTGGTCTACCTCTGGTGTGGAACAGTGAGTACCCATGTTGCAGATGGTCAGGTGCAATATGTATTCCCCCTTGTGGCTGTGGTGAGTGGTTCTGCCATAGCACATGGACTCTCAAATGGTAGTGGCTGTAGGGTAATGTTGTAGAGGCCTGAGTAGTTCCCACACACAATATACCTGTACCTGATGTTAACAATTGGAATGGTGTATGTGAACACCTGCATACCTTGGCACTGTTCCCAGGGAAGCAAAGTGTGTGTCCTGGATGTGGGAGGGGTGGTCCGAACTGGTTGTGTTGTGTGTTACAGGTCCTGTAGTCACGAAGCATGGTATAGAACATAACCTGCCAGTGCGATGTGCATATCTGACCCTGAAGTAGGTGGCTGCAAATGCATATATATATGCTATCCCCCATCTGACAGGTAGTACTAGATGTACATACCTCTGTAGAAATAATGATGTCAGCACCCTATAAATACTGCAGGTGCAGAACAGATGCCCAGTAATTCAGAGAGTGTGCTCTGCTAATGCGTCTCCCTTAAGTGTCATAGTATAGTTAGGTAGGGGTTTGAATCCTGCAAATGCTCAGTGTGGGTGAGCGGGGTTGGTGTGTGTAGAAGTCTGTGTGAAGAAATGTCCTTTTTGGCAAATGGGAAAACACACTACAGGATGCACATTCCCCTTTCTAAACACTGATGATGTCAGCACCCTATAAGTACAGCAGGAGAAGGGAAAGCTCCCAGTAATGCGAATAGCGCGCTCCGCTAATGCGTCCGTCTCGTGTGTCATAACATAGTTAGGTAGGGGTTTAAATCCTGCAAATGTTCAGTGTGTGTAGAGGGGGGTTAGTGTGTGTGCAATTCTGTATGAAAGTAATGTCCCTTTTGGCAACTAGGAGAACACACTACAGGATGCACATTCCCCTTTCTAAACACTGATGATGTCAGCACCCTATAAGTACAGCAGGAGAAGGGAAACCTCCTAGTAATGCAAATAGCGCGCTCTGCTAAAGCGTCCATCTTGAGTGTCGTAACATAGTTAGGTAGGGGCTTGAATCCTACAAATGGTAAGTGTGTGTGTTTGGGTGAGGGGGGTTAGTGTGTGTGCAATTCTGTGTGAGGGAAATGTCCCTTTTGGCAACTAGGAGAACACACTACAGGATGCGCATTCCCCTTTCTAAACACTGATGATGTCAGCACCCTATAAGTACAGCAGGAGAAGGGAAACCTCTCAGTAATGCGAATAGCATGCTCCGCTAATGCGTCCGTCTTGAGTGTCCTAACATAGTTAGGTAGGGGTTTGAATCCTGCAAATGGCAAGTGTGAGTGTTTGGGTGAGGGGGGTTTGTGTGTGTGCAATTCTGTGTGAGGAAAATGTCTCTTTTGGCAACTAGGAGAACACACTACAGGATGCACATTCCCCTTTCTAAACACTGATGATGTCAGCACCCTATAAGTACAGCAGGAGAAAAGAAACCTCCCACTAATGCGAATAGTGCGCTCCGCTAATGTGTCTGTCTTGAGTGTCATAATATAGTTAGGTAGGGGTTCGAATCCTGCAAGTGTGTGTGTTTGGGTGAGGGGGGTTAGTGTGCGTGCAATTCTGTGTGAAGAAAATGTCCCTTTCGGTAACTAAGAGAACACACTACAGGATGCACATTCCCCTTTCTAAACACAGATGATGTCAGCACCCTATAAGTACAGCAAGAGAAGAAAAACCTCCCAGTAATGCGAATAGTGCGCTCCACTAATGCGTCCGTCTTGAGTATCATAACAAAGTTAGAGAGGGGTTTGAATCTTGCAAGTGTGTGTGTGGGGGGAGTGGAAGTAGGGTGTGTGCAATTACATGTGTGAGAGAACTGGTCCTTTTGCCAACCAGTACAACACACCAGCTGCTGCATATTCCAATCTCTACACAGAGATGATGTCAGCCCCCTACAAGTACAGCGGAAGAGGGCAAATCCCCCAGTAATGCAAATAGCACGCTCTGCTACTGCGTCTCTCACTACTGTCATAGCACAGTTATTTATGGCTTTGAATTCCACACATGCCACGTGTGTTTTTGTCACACAGAATGCCCATGTGTGTGGGTTGTTGTTCACAATAATGCATGACTGAGTAATATGTGTCCATGCCTCTGACTGACCTGTATGCTTGTGTTATGTGGTGGACCATAGTGCCCCACGGGCATATCATTGTGACCTTCACCTTGTCCAGCCTGGTGAGCGGGACCTCACTGTACCGGACAATAAAGGTACCTAACACAACTGTAGCAGGTGTGTTGTATAGCCATACAGGCTGTGACTGTTTGGCACACAGGATTTGTGTGCTATGTGTTGCATGTGCTGTGTTCCGGCTTAACGTATGCCTGTGTGCCAGCTGCAGAGGTGTCTGCTGCTCAGGCAGGATGCTATTCTGAGGCTCCACGAATGGTCCAGTGTGTTCACGTGCTTGGATTGCTGTCAGTGTAGGTCTATATCAGACTGGTATTGTAGTCACTGTAGTATGTCATGCCACCTGACAGGTTATGCCAGTACTGGGTTCAGAGTGCTTAGTCCCCAATTTGGCTATGTGGTTGCATCTCATACATGTGTTGTACGTCCATGTGTAAGGGAGAGGGTTGACTGTGTACATGTGGCAGCTGTGACATTGCCACATTACCCACATATTCCACAACTGTACCATAGAGGTGACTGACAAGTGACCTTTGCACATGCTACCATAGTATTGTGATTGCCATGGTGATTAACAGCACATAGGGCCAATGGGGAACAAGGTACATAGGTTCATAGGTTCATACTAGGCTATCTGCCCTAGGGCATTTATAAGCCTAGCCAGAATGTGTTTGGCTTTCGCCACCCATTTTAAATTGATTTTGCTATGCCCTTTTTCGAGGTTAGTATACTGTGCCTCTGTCTAACAGTGACACAGAAGTGATACCCGGGGTAAACCTACGATCAACCATCCACTCATCAAGATTCCTCTTGAAGAGAGTCAATGAGGGACTCTGCCTAACCTGGACTGGGATTTTATTCAAGAGTGAAGGGAGCCTCTGGGTTATGAATCTATCCCTCCAGCATGTCCTATTTATTTCAGTGCTGAGGTTCAAGTCTCAAGCGCATAGCTCGATGGGATTTGGATTTTCTGAGGTGCAGCATGTCCATTAATTCCGGGTTGGACATGGCTTTATACGTCAGGCACAGATCGCCTCTGAACAGGCGGTATGACACTGAGTAGAGCTGGAGTTTCTTTAACCGGGCAGCATATGGCATCTGTTTGAGCCCTATGATCCTCTTGGTGAGGTACTTTTGGGGTCTTTTCAGTTGCTGCAGGTGTCTGGTAAGGTACATCCCAAAAGGGGCATTGTACTAAATTATGGGCCTGATGAGGGATGAGCAAAGAGGCACGATGACCTCCCCTGATCTAGATGTGAATCCCTTCATGATTAGGTGGGCTATATAAAATGTTTTTCTAACCACTTTGGCCACGTGGTTGTCAAATGAGAGATTGCTATCAACCTGGGTACCCAGGTCCCTAATTACTTCTTCTGTACTTAATGGATTACCACCTATGTGGTAATTTGTGGGCACTTTGTTTTTGCCAAAGGGGATGACTATACACTTTCTGGCATTTAGCTTAAGGCCATGGCTCTGGCACCAGTTGTCTGTTTCTATGAGGCCCTTTTGGATGATGCTTGTGTCGGCTGGAGAGTTGATTATGGCGCCCAGTTTGCAGTCATCTGCGAACTTGGTCAGCCACAGTCCTTCCGTGTTGGCCTGTACCTCCGAGAAATATATACCAAACAAGAGAGGTCCCGGGACTGAGCCTTGTGGGACACCACTTGTAACTGGTTTGCAGTCTGACATGGCTCCAGCAATTCTAACCATGTGGGTTCTGTCCTTGAGCCAGTTTGCAATCCATCTAGTGACATAGGGGTTTATATTTAAGCTGGTGAGCTTATCTATAATGCCCGAGTGGGGTATTGTATCGAATGCTTTTGCAAGGTCCAGGTAGGCTGTGTGGACCACCTTCCCCTCGTCAATGGCCTTGGTGACTGTTTCAAAGAAATCAACCAGGATTAAGAGGCAGGATCTGCCCTTAACAAAGCCAAACTGGGTAGGATCTCGTGTCTGTAGGTCCCCGATATCTTTATTTATGAGGTCCATGATGATCCTTTCCATAGCTTTGCAGACCAAGCTAGTCAGGCATATGGGGCGATAGTTTCCAGGATCCATTGAGGCACCACCTTTATGGAGAAGGACCACTGCTGCTGTATGCCACTCTTTGGGCACATATCCTGTAGTAAGGCTGAGATTGAACAGTAGTGTTATGTTTGGGTTTAGCTCTTCTTGGAGTTCATGTAGGACACAGCTTGGGACACCGTCTGGTCCCATTGATGCTGTGTTTTCTGCTTTGGAGAGGGTGGCTCTTACCTGAGCATCTGAGATGTCAGGGGGGCAGCACTCTGCTGGGATAGATATTTGCCCTTTTGGTGTGGAGGGGGGGGAGTTTGCGCTGAACCTGTCAGCTAGGATGTTGGCAATGTCTGTGGGTTCAGTGTATTTTTTGTCATTTTGGACTAATTTTGAGCATATCTGGAAATTACCACCCAGGTTCCTAACATAACTAAAGAAAGCATTGTGATTATCCTTAGCGTCCTGTGCAATGTTTCTCTCGAAGCTGGCCTTAGACAATTGTATGAGTGCCCGTAGTTTTTTGCTAATACTGATCAGTGATGCCTTCCCTTTTTGGGATTTTGCTCTATCATTTAGTAGCTTCCTCCTTCTATTGTATAGTTTGTTTATGGCTGGGGTCCACCAGACAGGACGTCTGCCTTTGGAGGATTGGGTCTTGGTTTTATTTGGGATCGCATGATCCATGCATTCCTGAAGGTGTTCATAGAATGCGTTTATAAAGGATTCTGCGATCTGGGTATTTTCCACAGGCCGGGGCTTTGAAGGATTCCACCTCAGTTTTGAGGAGTGTGAAATTTGCTTTAGAGAAGTTTTTCACTGTGGTTTTCTGTGCAGGGGGTGGGGTTGGGATGTGAATATCCAGTGAGATTAGTTTAGGGTCTGATCTTACCAGTGAGGGATACACTTCTGGTCTGGAGCATAGATTCCCCATGTTGGTGATGATCAGGTCCAGTATGTATTCCCCTCTTGTGGGAGTGGTAACAAGTTGTTCCATAACATTTGAGTTTATAAATTCTAGGAACCTTTGGGCTAGGGTGTTGGAGCTAGAGTAATGCTCCCAGTCTATGTTTGTGTAGTTGAAGTCGCCCAATATAATTGTGTTTGGAGAGACCTTCATATTTTCCTGTGTTCTCAGGAAGGCCGAGTGGGGTTCCTGGGTTTGGGAGGGTGGTCTGTAGCAGGCTATAAACTGGAAGGCAGTTTTACCCACTGTTAGTTGCACATGCATAGTCTCTGATGCTTCGTGCTTTGCCACCAACCTGGAGGTGTGGGTATCTTTGATGAATATCGATACTCACCCTCCTTTTGTGGTTTGGTCCACATTTTGGGGCCGAAAAACATGGTATGAGGTATAACCTGGTAGTGCTGGTGTGCTCTTGGGACCCCTGAACCAGGTCTCTGTTACTGCACAGATATCGATGTTCTCCATGCTAAGGAGAGTTTCGAGTGCGTGCATCTTGAGGTTTAGACTTCTGGCGTTGAGTAGCATTACTCTTAGTTTCTTATCCCTTGTGATACCTATGGAGGTGGGTTTGTCTTTTGAGCCTTGCCTAAAAAAGGCACTATGTGGGTAGCAAGAGCCTTTGCCAATATCCGAAAGCCCAGGGGTGACAGGTCCAAGCTGTCCCTAGCGAAGCAGGTGGTTCAACAGAAGGTGAGTATGTGAGGGTGTAGTGCCTGTGATTAGTTAGCACTGGCATATATGACTGCTCACATGGACAAATGCCAGGTAAGTCATATGCAATGTGTCACAGGCAACGTACATGTGAACAGCACAAACAGTGACGTTCTGTCAAGTGAGACATGGACATACATATAGTAAGCTATGCAGATGTCACTAGGAGTCCACAGAAGCTCTGTAACTCTGCATTGCAGGTGGGATCAGTGTTCCAGGGTAACTGCAAGCAAACATGCATGCAAACAAAGCTACAGTAAGCAGGGCTGCATGTAGTCCATTGTACAACAAACAAGCTGTACCACTTCCAGTAGGTAACAGTGCAAATATGCAGGCACTATACACATGCACATGGAAATACACAGGTCAGATGGCTAGGGTCCAGTCTCAGCGCACACAAGTGTACAGACCATGTACCGTCAGGATGTACAATAACTGGATGGAAACCCAGGTGCTCATACCTGCAGTAATACACATGTCAAATAACAGACACTGAGCCTTCACTCAGTGGTTCTATACTTAGTAGGATGTATGCTACCAGGCCTGCCACCACAGTATCCCTGACATGTATCGGGACTCTCCCTCCTGTGACAGTTAGTTTTGTGTGTTGGGGCTGTCTAGCATGGTATGAGATGTGAGCTTGCAGTGCTAGGGTGCTACTCTGTGTCCTGTACCATTCGTGTAGTACTGCACACATATCAACATCCTCAAACATCCGCATTGCAGAGTCCAGTGTGGGCAACATGCCACTTGCAGTTTACATGTCCATCATTGCGTATCAATACTTTCATTACCTTTTCCCCTGTGCTACCTATGTATGTAGCCTTCTGTTGACATCCTTACCACCGGTATGCCAACATGTGCAGATGATACACTATGGTACTTACCATGGGTGTAGACAACAGTACAAGACAATCATACCCTTACTGCATCAGTCATGCTGGGATATACCCACAATTATATCAGCACACAGTACTGTTAACAACATGATACTATTACTACACGTCTATGTAGTCACCCTGTGCATCAGCAACATGTTAACCTGTACCTGCACTGATGTTATAGATTGCAGGAGGTGGCACAGTTTCATCATATGCACAGGGTGTGAACTTGGTATGCCTGAGTCTGCCACCGATACCACCAATTGACATGTATGTGTATGTGTGTTGGTGAGGGACAGCAGTACAAGGTGGGGCAATGTTGATGCAGTGTGTGCGTGTATGTGGTAGCCCTAGGTGTTGTCAATTCGCATGTGTGTATGGATGCACACAGTTCCACCTCATGGCTGCCATATACCGGTGTTTGTGGACAGCCACAGACTGTACCTGCCAGGTCATACAGATCAGTGTCTCTGGCCACGGACACGGTACCTGTGCCTTGCAGGGGTGATACAGATCATATCCGGTACTAATCCAGACTGGGTACTGCCATCAGAAGCAGGTATTCGTTGACTGGACACAGATCCCTGTCAGGCCTGTCCAGAGCCACGTGCACGTGGTCTCCTGGGGCGGTCTGATGACAGCACAGACCCAGCATTGCTGGGGCTGCTGCTGGCACTATGGGGGAGTCCGCGGCCCTGTTGTCGTCCGCAACAACTGCCAGCTACTGCTGTTGCTGGCATACGCCCACGTCGACGCCTCAACCATCCACCATCGCCCTGGCTCATGGACATGTAGTTGTGAAACCGGTCTAATATGTCCCCACAACGGCTGTCTATGACATCGGTGAAATTACGGATGGCATCTGCAATGTCACTCATACTGTCAGTCATGGATGTGCGACATGCTGTCAGCTCCCTCAGACCCTGTCTGGTGTACCGTTCCATACGTGACTGTGCCTGCATGACAGCCCGAAACATAGCTGAGGTTGTAAGACCTCTGTGGGCACGTCTGACTGGGGCAGTATGCCCACGGGTGCTCCCACGAGAACCCCTGGACATCTGTCTGTGTGGTACCATCTCAGGGCCATGCCCATGGCTGCTGTGTGGGGAAGCATGTGCCACAAATACCACATTACCCTGGTCAATGCCCACTGTATCCTGTCCATCACCTAGGGACATTGGTGACAAAGGGTGTTTTGGCAGGATAACTGTGCGTATTGATGGGGTTGACAGCTGTGTACTGTCAATTGGCTGACCAATCACGGACCCTGGCATACCTTCCTCTGCCATTACACAGATGCCATCATTATCAGTACCCATGACACCTGATTCAGGTTCCCTGCTACATGACACCAGAGCAGTACCAGAACCTGTGGGAGAGAAACAGGAAATACAGTTTACAATGTCTACACAATGTTACCAGTGATGCACACATGCACAAATGCACAGGTGCACACATGCACACATCCACACATGCACACATGCACACATGCACACATGCACAGGTGCACACATGCACACATGCACACATGCACACATGCACACATGCACAGGTGCACACATGCACACATGCACACGTACACAGGTGCACACATGCACACATGCACACATGCACAGGTGCACAGGTGCACACATGCACACATGCACAGGTGCACACATGCACACATTCACACAATTGCACACAGTTGCACACAGTTGCACACTTGCACACTACTCAGTATGCGAGATATCAACACACAGACACAGACACACCTGCATGCATACACAGAGCACTACTCAGTGAGCCTAATATTACTATTACTATCAAGACTATTAAAGGTATTGTTAATACACACTCAAGAGCATGGATAGGCTGCATTGCTGTTACACCAGAGGGACCTGCAGAAGTGAGGTAATTAATGTCAGTGTGCACAACTGTGCCATTGCGACTGAGTATGATTCAGGTCAGTAGTACAACAGTCGCCTTTCACAGGTCAGCTGCTGATATTGAGAATATCACACTTGCACATTAAATACTATGATGACAGCTACAAACCAAGGACACACCTCACACATGCATTAACTACCAGTGTACACAACAATCAACTATACATATGGCATATTACCTGCACACTCGTAGTCTTGCTGCTGCATGGCTCCAGCCTCCATCATAATGCAGGTTTGCTGCTGTTGTTGTTGTTGGCGGGCTGGAGCCACAACACTTATGAGTAGTCCCTCCAGTCTGGTGAGTGGGGGATGTGTAGCCACCCCACCACCTGTGGCAACCTGTTGCCTGTGGATATCCAATGCACGCTGATGGACATTTCTGATTAAATCACTGCAGTGATGTCGTACCTGCTCATATGTCCTATTATGCGTGCCTATGTCATTTACCCGACGGACCAGGTCTTGCCACAGTGCAGCCCTCTCCTGCTGATTCTGGCTGGTGCGGGAAAAGAGTATTGCATAATCCCGCACCAGGCTGTGGTGTATCTCCTCATCCTCAGCTGCAGAGTAAGCTGGATTGCGCTGGTGAGCCATGGTCCTGAAAAAGGAAATAATATGATATCAGCAAAATATGTCAGCAGAATTTGGCACACATACTACACATGCTACTCGACTGTTGTGATACAACATATCTCACATATATATAGCATGTCTGTCTATTGGTGGATACACATGTAAATGGCCAGGTATCACTGCTCAGCCAACAACTGTGCAACAGTACCTGGCACACTCCATACGACATACTACCAAACCCCAGCAGTCAGAACACTGATTCAGGTCCAAAGCACCTCCTCACTCTGGGGTTTGTATTGAGGTACTGTATGGGGTACATCATCAACTACTGTGAGCTGACCATAAACTAATTGCCCTGGATATACATATCCCACCTCCACCACCAGCACAAACGACTACAGTGAATAACATTTCAAATGCAAACTTTACACTTTGTAACACTGACATGGTATCCTTTCAGCCCACTGAGCCAGTGGAAGACACAACCCACAATGCTGACCCCTTCACAAATTATTTCTACGGACATCTCCGAGAATGCATGGATCATGCAATCCCATATAAGACCAAGACACTCTCCACAAAGGGACAGCATCCTGTCTGGTGGACCCCAGCCATAGACAGATTGTATAACAAAAGATGGAAGCTACTGCAAGACAGACCATAATTCCATAAAGGGAAGGCATGTCTGATCAGCACTAGTAAGGAGCTATTTTCTCTCATACAAACATCCATGGGCAACTTTGAGAGGGAAATCAACAGGGACATTACAGATAACCACAAGGCCTTCTTCAGTTATGTTAACAACCTGGTCAGAAACCCTCCAATATGCTCATAGTTAGTCCACAACAACAAATAATTCACTGAACCCACAGATATTGGCAACATTGTGGCAGACAGGTTCAGTGCAGGTTTGCCCCCTCCCTCTCCCCCAAAATAAGACATACTTATCCCAGCTGACTGTAACCTCCCTGTCATCACAGATGTCCAGGTGAGAGCCGCCCTCAGAAAAGCAGAATACACAACATGAATGGGACCTGATGGTATCCCCGGTTGCATGCTACATGAACTCCAAGAGGAGCTAAACACACATATAGAAGTGAACAAAGAACTCAAACTGCCAGGTAAAGCACTCTACTTACAAGGCACAATTAGATATAAAAAAGTATAGAGTGCACCATGAGCTGTAGAAATCTCCAAAAAGTTCCTTGGTAGAATGAAGAAGCACAAATTTATAAAATAAATCCACTTTATTAAAAGTGAAAACTGCAGAAACTGGTGTGGCTTCGCGTTGGCTTGCAACGCTTCATCAGACATAAAAAAGTACTACAGAATCCATCTTTAAATATGTTAGAATCACATGACATTACATAAATTTAAAAGGGCAATAAGAAAAATAAAGATAAGAAAAATAAGAAAAATAACTGTTTATACATAGATTTCATATCATTAAAAATTATACAAAACAAAAAACCACATAATAATAATTGTTTAATAAAATTGTGAGAATTAAAAAACTCCTTATATAAGAACTCCATGTTAATGTTTGAGTGACCTGGCTGCTAAAGAAGGCTTGATACTAAGCCTATCATTAAGCCCGAACCTGTGTGCTTGCAGTTTTCACTTTTAATAAAGTGGATTTATTTTATAAATTTGTGCTTCTTCATTCTACCAAGGAACTTTTTGGAGATTTCTACAGCTCATGGTGCACTCTATACTTTTTTATATCTAATTGTGCCTTGTAAGTAGAGTGCTTTACCTGGCAGTTTGAGTTCTTTGTTCACTTTGTTTGCTGTTGTTTTTACTCTTATTACTGCCAGGACATGGCTGCTGTACCTGTCGAGTCAGCTTTGGATTTTGAAACCAATGAACTGTTTAACCTGAATGGACTTGTTGACTTTGATGTCAACCCATTATTGAAATTAACTGCCAAAGATCTTAACACTGAAGGTAATGCAGCACAATGTTTTAAAAATAATATGCAGATCATGATGGCCACAAGGAATCTTGAAGGTAAACTCCATAAACTTCGTAACACACAATGGCAGAGACTTCATATGGAAGCCTGCCTTGAATTCAAGTTAGTTCCGAGGGGCCTGAGGATTTTAAAGATGCCAACCTTCGGGAATTCTAATCCCGAGTTACTAGCTAAGTGGCAAAGATCTAACATTGAAACCAGCTTAATATACATTAACATTCTTGTTGAACATTACGATCTATTAATTAGTGAATTGAAACGAGAAATCGCAAAGATTCATAATGATCTGACTGAGTTATTGAGTAATGAACAACTCGACACTCTTTTTAATGATTTAAAACATATGATCTCATCCTTAGACATCAAATGCCTAAGTGATAAAAAAAGAAAATTACAAAGGGACTTCATTGATTTTAGTAGGTCCCAGGTTTTCTCTTGGCCGAGAGACTCATTACCATCGAGAGCCGAGAATCCTAACACACGATTGGACAATGCGCCTGTTCCTCATCCGCCCATCGAGCAACCACAAGGTTCAGCCACTCCTGCACTGCTGACGTCGGTTGAGGGATTTACTGTTGTGGAACAAGCTACCACTACGACACCTGCAACGCATGAACAGCCGTTAGACCAACGGCCCAAAACTATTTTGGTTGAAGCGGAGATACATAATGCGTTTGACTCTGAGCAAGCTTCTGTTTCTGAACAATCTTATCCTGCTACTAGACGCAAACAAGATACCCGTGTCAAACAAGTATCTATTGACACATTTATCAGACAACCGGCGAGTGAGTTATTTGCCTTAGGTGAAGGCATGCCTTCTTTTCCTTTGCCCTACAAACCTCAGGAGAGGAGGACTTGGTCGCCACAAATGAAGGCAAACAAAAGGAAAAACACGGACGACCCTACACCACCTGTGAAGAAGGTATGGCGAACAAGAACTTAAATGACTTTACATGTCTTGATAATGAAGTTGACCCTGAGCATTTAGTGATTAATATTTCTAACTATTGTTTAGATGCTGTTGAAACTGAAGTTTTGAATAAGGGTCTTGCATTTATCCCGTCAAGCTGTAATGATGTGACAGACATTGTTCTTGACGTAAAGTTATTCACAAGAAACTTAGCACTGAAGTTGTTATATGGTAAAAATGATGACTATCATACTAATAGTGTTATACCCTTTAGGAAACCATCATTATTTATACCGCCACAGCATCCTTTACTTGATGCATTCGAACAGGCAGTTGAGAGAGACCTGTTTGATTTATATAATGATTTGAGTGCCAAACCAGAGTTCTATAATCTAACATTTGCTGAAAGGCAAGCCCTTAACAATTTACGACAGAACAACAATATTACTATCAGACAAGCTGATAAAGGGGGAGCTGTCGTTATTATGGATAGCTCCAAATATGATGACAAAATGCATTTTATGCTCACAGACAGTGAAACATATTTATCCATACCAGGCTATAAGTTGAATACCCTGATTAGGGATGTGCAAGCTATGCTTTATGATTTATTGTTATCTGGTGTTATTGACAATGAGCTATACACTTATTTTTTGGTAGATAAGCCCCTAATACCATCTTTTAGGGGGCTCCCAAAATACACAAGAATCTTTCTGATCCGCCCCTACGTCCAATTGTATCTAGTCGGGGTTGGTTGACCGAACCCTTGTCGATTTACCTCGACAAGATGTTTAAACCGATTGTAACCAATATTACTTACATCTTAAAGGACACCAATAATTTTATACATAATTTGGCTAACTTTAATGATACCTTTTCATCTACAGACAATGTATTATTGGTAACTTTAGATGTTAAATCGTTATTTACCTCCATACCGAATGATCAAGGTATGGAGTATGTTAGAGCACTTTTGTTACGCAATCAATTAGCCTCACGAACTATCAATAGATACATGTCTCTTTTAGAGATTATTCTAGAGAATAATGTACTTTGCTACCAAAATGAATATTTTTTACAAACAAAGGTAGCAATGGGCACCCTTGTGCCAATGCCTACGCCAATTTGGTGTTGGCACAGTGGGAGCACAACTTTGTATTCATTGAAGACCCCAGTGTCTCCAACCATCTGAGGTTTTACAACAGATTTGTGGATGATGTGTTCCTCCTATGGGATGGGACACCTTCCCAACTTTTGAAGTTTGTTGAGTATCTAAACAAGTCAACTGATTTTCTTGGCTTTGATTGCAATCATTCCCCAGTCAACATAGATTTTCTTGACATTAAAGTTATTATGGGGTCACATGGTTTCGAAACTGAGCTTTTCAGAAAAAGCTGTTGGAGAAATAATCTTCTACATCGAGGGAGCATGCATCCACCACACATTTATAAGAATATAGTTAGGAATCAAACAACTAGGGTTTCTAGGTTAACATCTGTAGATACATCTTATCACAAACACAAAACATGTTTAGCCAAAAACTTTATTTCTAGAGGATATAACAAAAAGCTAGTCAATCAGGCTATCCTTGAAGGTGATTCCAGAAGATCCAATGAAGGTGCTCCACTTATTACCAGGCCTGTCATCTCTTCTAGCCATCAGCCTTCTGTTAAAACCACTCAGAACAGAATTATTATACCTTTTACAAATAGGAACAATCATATACAACAAATCATTAATCAACATTGGCACCTTTTATTGATAGATGATAACATCAGATCTCTTGTTGAGACTCGACCTAGGATAGCCTATAGAAATATGCTGTCTCTCAATCGACTTTTGTGCTATGATAGACCTCACAGTTTTCAGTCAAATAATACTCACAAGAAGGGAACTTTTGCTTGCCAATCATGCAATCAATGCAGACACATCTCTTGCTCTCACACTCATACATATACACATCCTACCACACAGAGAACCTACATCTTCAAACATTATGCCACTTGTAAATCTACTAACTTAGTTTATCTGGCTGAGTGTCAACTTTGTCGCAAACTTTATGTAGGCATGACCACCAGATCTTTGCGTGAGCGCATAAGGGAACACACATATGCCATCAACAAGAACAATACACTCAACGCCCTGGCCAAACATACAACTGAGCTTGGAAGTACACACACTTTCAAATTCCTAGTCTTGGAACTAGTTCATACAGATGCAAGGCTAGGTAATTTACTGAATAAGGTAGAGGAAAGAGAAAACAAATGGATCTTGAAACTCCAAGCACACAGGTTCGGGCTTAATGATAGGCTTAGTATCAAGCCTTCTTTAGCAGCCAGGTCACTCAAACATTAACATGGAGTTCTTATATAAGGAGTTTTTTAATTCTCACAATTTTATTAAACAATTATTATTATGTGGTTTTTTGTTTTGTATAATTTTTAATGATATGAAATCTATGTATAAACAGTTATTTTTCTTATTTTTCTTATCTTTATTTTTCTTATTGCCCTTTTAAATTTATGTAATGTCATGTGATTCTAACATATTTAAAGATGGATTCTGTAGTACTTTTTTATGTCTGATGAAGCGTTGCAAGCCAACGCGAAAGCGCTCACACCAGTTTCTGCAGTTTTCACTTTTAATAAAGTGGATTTATTTTATAAATTTGTGCTTCTTCATTCTACCAAGGAACTTTTTGGAGATTTCTACAGCTCATGGTGCACTCTATACTTTTTTATATCTACACATATAGAAGTGCTATGTAACACTAGCCTGACTACTGGATATGTACCTGTACACTGGCGCACGGCAGCAGTGGTTCCACTCCATGAAGGAGGCACCTCTACATACCAATACAATACAACACAATACAATACATTACAATACAATACAATACAATATGCTATTGCCCCTGGGACTACAGCAGCATACTGTTCTGCTACCCTGACCATTGTGACACATGTGATGTGATGGTACCTGCTCCTGTCAAACAGTTACACAGGGTGACTCATATGGCATATTACCTATCTGACTAACATTCAGCAGGGGTATGTGTGACATGTACTCATGGGGATTCTTGCTTCTTAACGCTGTGTGGTTTATTGCAGGGTATGTCTTATCTGTGGGTAGGAACCTGTACCTCCACCATGTGCTCTCTATTGCAGTGTCACGGACGACACACAGCAGTCATTTAGGTTGTGGATGGTGCGAGGTGTTACTATGGTTGTTGGACATCTGTCATGAGTGTGACTTAAGTATGTAAATCCAGGAGTGGTAACCTCTATGTGGGTAGTATGTGTGTACTCTGTGGTGTTGTCAGTTACTGTGCATTGGTAATGTGTTTGAGTGCATTGTCACAGTGTTGTACATGTCACTGTGTCCTTCTCCATATCTGTAGCTGTCATGTGAGGTACATACCGTGACAGCCATTGTGTGGTGTGGAGGGGTACACTGACCTACATGTCCATAGCTGACACACCATGTCTGCTGACGCATACCATGTGCAGGTATTCCAGGAATAGTGTGCCACTGTGAATATCATTGGGGGACTATTGTACACATTTATGACCCTGTTCACCCCTGACACATGCAGTGGTGGGCAGCCAATCACATATCTGGTGGTTACTGGTGTAGGTGATTTGAAATGGGGTATGGTACTCCAGTTTTGACACTGGTGTTCACTCCATGCCTTTGCCACCAGGCACCTGTTGCAATACATCTGTACACATGTGCCTCACTCAGAATATATATACATCTCTCTCTCTCTCTCTCTCTCTATATATATATATATATATATATATATATATATATATATATATATATATATATATATATATATATATATATATATATATATATATATGTCTGTATACATATACACATATATATATTGATGTACATATATTGCTATAGATATGGAGGGGGGTGTGACAGAGAGGGGGTGAGAGTGACAGAGGGGGTGGGACAGGGGGAGTGTGAGATTGTCATATACAGTCATACCTGTAGATAGTCAGATCTGTCTGTCTATGTATATGTATCTACATATATCTATATCTGTATGTGTGTATTACATATATATGTTTGTACATATTCTATCTATCTGCATCTGTCTATGTATTCCTACATCCCTCTCTATGTATGTATACATATATGCATATTATATATATATATATATATATATATATATATATATATATATATATATATATATATATATATACATACATACATATATTGACATACATACGTATCCATATGATAGATAGGTATATCAACATGTTTGTTTACAAAACTGTATACACACACTAACATACTGCTAAACATACATAACTGTGAAACCTACTTTGCACATTGCACTACAACCTACATTCAACCTACATTGATATGTGCACATAGATGCCCTCACATACATATGTATGTACAGCCTTCACTGATAGTTGCTGTATGTCCCCTGCCCTTTGCACATCTTCATATACATATGGATACAGACCAATGACACATATGGAGGGTTCACATTATGTAGACTTTTATAGTATTACTTTACATTACCTGTGTTTGTCACAGCTGCTTGTGTTGCCATCTGGTTTCGTGTCCTGCTGCTCCACTTGCCAGTTGTCAGCTTTCAACTGATTGTTGCTGACTGGTTTTGTTTGTGTATGTTTATTTATTTTATTTTTTCGCTCTCTCTCTCTGTCTCTCCCTACCTCTTCAGGGTGCAATGAAAGTATTGCATGTGTGG
Source organism: Protopterus annectens (assembly GCF_019279795.1). NCBI lineage: Eukaryota > Metazoa > Chordata > Ceratodontiformes > Protopteridae > Protopterus > Protopterus annectens. The sequence goes on along the minus strand of NC_056746.1, from coordinate 1,465,849,392 downwards.
AGTGGGAGTACAGCATGCTTTTGTATGTATCTGCATATGTCCATGTGATGGCCTCTGTACCAATTGTTAGCCAGCATTTGCTAATTGCATGCAGCCAGTGTACTGATTGCAGTTCTCACTGTGATTTCAGGACAGTGCTATAAAAAGGTATGTGAGATAGGCATAGCCCTTTCAGATTTTAAGGGCAGGGACCATGCTGGTATGCTGTGGACACTGTTCTGTGAGTGTAAAGGTTAGTATCTCTCTCATATTTCCGGCTGTGTTGTAGATTAACATTTCTCCATTCATTTCTCCAGTTTCCTGTACTAAGTGTGTATGTACACTGACACGTAAGACTACTACTACTGTTAATGTGGGTGTGTGTGCTTTCCTCTGGGACATGTGGTGTAACTGGTGTATAGCAGTGGCTCTTGCACTTTGTTGCTATGGATTCAATATTGCCCTTTACATTCACTACTTGTATGCCTGCTAGGTGTCTTGACTGTAGTGTGTTGCTGTGGCTTTCCTATTTTCCATGTACATTCACACCTTGGAATGCTTGCTATATCTGCTAGGGTGTTACTGCATGCAGTGTGGTCTGGCCACGGTGAGGGCCTTAACATCTAATAGGGTATTTGAGTATGCTGCTGAGCAGGCCCCAGAGACTCTCAGGTGCATCTTTTATCTGCCTCATGGAATGGTACATATCAGTGGGGTACACCCATTAAATTGTCTGGTATTCTGAAGTTGTGACTGTGGGATAGCATGAGCATATGTATTACTACATTATTTCTGCAGTGCAAGTGGTGCATACTTTCAGTACTTCATAGTTACCATTGCATGTGTTGTAACACCTTTCTGCCTACTGTTCGTACATTTCACAGGGAGTCTGTGGGGCATCCCTGTAACTCAGTCACTGTTGCTAAGTCTAGGCTCTTAACTATTCAAATATGGCAGTGTCAGACGTCTCAAGTGTACAGATATTTGCAGGTTGTCCACATTTTTGCCTCATATTTTGGTCAATATCTCATGAACAGCTCTTTCTGGCAAATCACTCTGGGCTCAAGTCAGACTATAGTGACAAACATTTAAGTTTCAGACTTCATACCCTTCCAAACATCCAACAAAATGCAGAACCTGTTACTCTCTGAACTGTCTAAGTTTGTTGTAGCATTATTTGGAATGTGTCCCTGTTTTTGGCCCTATTCTCCACATTTTTTATTACTTGGTCCGGATGTGTTCCTGTAAGAGGTTGTGGGGTATGGGTAGTGATTATCCTGCTGTGAGTATGTGTGTGGCTTGCAAGGTGCTACAGTGACATTATTACCAACTAGCTACCAACTAGCATGGCTGTTTCTGTTCACACACTACTATTATAGAAATCCACTAGATTTGACAGTAAATATACATGACATGCTTTGTGTACTACACATCCTATATTCCCTTTACATTCATTCCTACTATTATATGATATATTTATTGTAGCACAATGTTCTTATATAACAGTCATGGCTTAGTGTTAAGTCATGCAGACTACTGTTTCCAAGGTCCTGGGTTTGGGACTGACAGTGGGATTTTATTTTGCTTTTGAGCAGACTACAGGACTTGTCATTCAGAGTGACTAAGGCACTTTTAAGCAGTTGTATCCGGGTTAGCGCTGGTTTGCGCAGAGCTCCCGCATGCGGACTGGCGTTCAGCTGTGCGCACACCCGCTTACAACCGCTTAAAAGTGCTTACTCTTGCGCACACCCGCACTATTTTCTTTGAAAGAAATGAAAATGGGGAGACAGGAAAGTGGTGAAAAAGGGGTCACAAAGAGGGTAAGACAGTAGGGAAACAAGCTCGGGTTTTGCAGGAGGGATGTAGGTAAGGCCCATAGCTGCCCATTTCTTCATCAGCAACAGCTGTGCATATGTTTGTAATTTGGTGTGACATTTGAAACCTTCCACCCCTGAGAGAGGTGTGAGGACAACAATAATACTTGTTGTACAGCCAATTGTAATTGACAGTTTCCATGTCCAGCAGACATGTGTGCGAAATGGGCAGCTATGTATGGGGCATAATTTTTTGTGGGTACAGAGTGCCCTTTTTTTTTTTTTTTTTCAGGTGAGAGTGGTATGTCAGGTAAAGGAAGTCGGTATAGCTGGGGAGGTAGGTTGGGTAGGTCAACAGACAAGACAAACAAGATGCATACAGGGGCGGTGTATGACACATGTGGGGGGGTTACACAATTGACTGGGACGGATGTTTGGATATCTAGAGCCCATGAGTCCACAGATGGCAACAGTGGAACTGATATCCCCACCCATGGGCAGTTACCACTGTGCCTTCACTGCCCAGGACGGGGCTGTGCTGGGGGCTGTGTAGGCCGGGCAGCAGGCACGCCCGTTAGTTATGCCACCTGTGCCTCAAGCTGGTGTAGGGGCCCAAGAACAGCTTCCTGGATCTCCCTACGCACCACAGTCCGGATGCTACGGAGGGTGAGTGGTTGTTCTCCTCCAACCACACTTGCAGAGGTGGGACGAGCCCCATTCCCTGCAGTGCTTCCACCCGCAGGTGGCACAGGGCCACCGGAGGAGGGTCTGGACTGGGCACTACTGCCAGGTGCACTCGCCAGCTGAGGTGGGAGAGGTGGATTCGCTGGAACCCGCCTTCCCTGTTGTCCTATGTTTTGCATTATGTCATGACAGTTTGGGTTAGTAAGATACAATACCATTCACAATTAGTTGTAACAGCATGCATTAGTATTCCCATCAACCAAACACCCAGATATTCAAACCATTGAACAGCAAGCATAACACATGCATAATTTGAACAGCAATACACAGTCCAACAACATGCAGGGTTGATTGATGACAACAGGCCATCAGGTTTGGATGTATGAACAGGGCAGATGCATCAACGCACATTCAAATATGTATGACCCAACAGGACAAATGTCCAGGGGTGTTAATTGTGATTGCACATATCAATTTCACGTGGAATGGATTATATGTGGTTATAGGGTAGGTTGGAGAAAATTTAATTAACACCTTCAAATACCAATACGTATGCTGTACATTTCTAATAGCTGCAGATATATACACACTACAGTTCTACCTACAATTTCCTATGTGATAACTACTTCAAGTTGGTGATAGGAATGTTACTGCTACATCAATATACATTTTCATTTTTATTCATACACATTCATATCTGGCTCTGTTCGGCTACATCATCCTGCTACATTTGCTTTATATAGCTATAGACAACTGTGGATATTTGGTATTTCACACAACCATACTATCTGCATATTGCAGACTGAGAGCAACATATCCAGATTTTGGGATACACATTCCAGCTGCAGTAACATTTTCAACACATTTTTCAGTTTGGTTCTGCTTGTCACATTCATTTCATTCTGTACTGACTGCAGTATACTTTATTCAGGAGTTATTACTACTTTATTGGTGGATTCATAACTCTTTCTCACACTCACTCACTTGTTTTATTTTTACAATTCAGGATGGTACTTACTTCTAGGCTTTATTGACATGTTTTACCTGTAGTTATTACAATCCTTTCCAACAGTCTCACTTCTGTCATGTTTCTGTATTTCAACAGGGATATATTTCACACATGTGTTTTACTCAGCTTCTGCAGCTGTACTTTTCAGCATGCTGCAGGTTATGTACTATTATATTACAGGTGGGACATCTTTATTTCAGACTTTATTTCAGACTTTTTCATTTTTCTGTTTGGATTACAGACTGCATCACACTTTTGTAATCAAGCAATACTTGCAAACCCTCTTCCACTGTTACTTGCACATTTTATTACTTACTGACTACATTGCACTCTTTTGCTAACTGTTTATTTATTTATTTATTTATTTGCGTTTGTTTAACCAGGATAGTTCATTGGGCTCGAAGAACCCGTTTTCAATGGAGTCCTGGGGAGAAAAGCTCCACATACAGATTAAACAAAGATGAAGATATACATATACATTACATGGGGTTAAACATTGAGAAAAAGCTCCACATACAGATTACACAAAGGTGAAGATATACATATACATTTGATGGGGTTAAACATAGTACAGTTTATGTAATTAAACATGCAGAGATAGCTAAAAAAAACACAGGTTTTTTGTTTTGTTTTGTTTTTTTTTTGTGAATAGAGTTAGAGTAGTATACAGGTAGGCCATGAGTAATGCTACCTGACGTTTAGACAGTCAGAAGAGAAAAAGATACTAGAGTAAATAGTAGGTTATGAATTGTGAGAGCAGGAGCATTCCCATGTGGAAGTTAGATAAGAGTGGAGTGATTTTTAAAGGATGAGAGACTTGTAATGGTACGAATAGAGGGAGGAAGGGAGTTCCATAAGCATGCTAGTGAGAAGGACAGGAGGTTTTGTCCAGGAGGGTGGAGGGGTCTATGAATTTCTATGAGATTTTGATTGTTTGATCTTAGATGTCTTTGTGTGTGGTGCATTTTAAAGGTAGAAGAGAGTGAGGAGCAGAGGGATGGCTGGAAAATCAGTTTGTGAGCATATGTGAGTTGGGTATATGAGAGGTAGTTGGGTAGTTCTAACCATTTCAGTTTGTGGAGTGGTTCACAGTGGTGTGTTGATGATTTGTTAGAAGTGGCAAATTTGGCAATTCTATTGTAACAAGAGGTTAGTTTGGTTTTGAGGGAAGATTGTAGGTTAGTAAGAAGGGGTGCTCCATAGAGAAGGGAGGGTAAGAGAAATGTAGTTAAGAGAGTAATCTTGGTAGCTGAGCTGAGAAAACGATTATGACGGTAGAGCATGCCAAGTTTTTGGTGGGTTTTATTTATGTTTTGTAGTAGATGGGAATGGAATTTAAGCTTGTCATCAATTTGGACTCCTAATAGTTTGGTTTCTGATACAAGTTCAAGGGGAATGTTATTTTGGCTATAGATGGAGAATGATTTATGATCGATGTTAGTAGTTTTTGAAGGAGTAAATATCATGAGTTTGGTTTTCGCAGCATTAAGAGCTAGATGGTTGCCTTTCATCCAATTTTCAGTGGTGGAGAAGGCATCCTGGGAAAGCTTTAGTAGAGTTGGTATGGATGAGGCAGCGCAGATGATTGTGGAATCATCTGCATATTGAATAATATTAGCCTGAGGGATAGCATGGTAAAAGTCATTAATGAAAATATTAAAGAGAAGGGGGCCCAGAATGGAGCCTTGTGGGACACCTGTAGGGGTATTTAGAAAGGAGGAAGTAGCTTTTTTCCACTTGACTGCTTGTTGTCTATTGGAGAGATAGCTGTTAAACCAGGTGAGTGAAGTGAGAGAAAGGTTTAGATTAGATAGTTTAGTAAGAAGTAGGTTATGGGAGATAGTATCAAAGGCCTTAGAAAGATCAAGAAGAGTATTAGATACAATGAGTCCAGAATCTCTGGCTTTGTTCACAGTTTCAAGGAAGGATAGGAGGGCTGTCATAGTACTATGATGGGGTCTGAATCCGTGTTGGGTAGGGGTTAGTTGATTGTTGTCCAAGAGGTGGGGAAGGAGTTGAAGGTGGATGCATTTCTCCAGGACTTTAGAAATGGGAGAGAGGATGGCTATGGGACAGAAATTGGAGATGTTAGTATTATTTCCACCTTTGTGTAGAGGGATAATATAAGCTTTTTTCCAGGTTTCGGGGACAAGACCTTCTTGGATAGAGCGATTGATGAGGATACTGATAGGGAGGGCAATGGCATCAGCAGCTATACTGAGATAGTATGAGGGAATGTTGTCAGGGGCATTGGTGCATGGTTTTAATTTCTGTAGGAGTTTTCTTATGGTAGAAGTTGGAGTAGGTTTAATTGAAAAAGGGTGAGGTTGAGGTGGGGGTGAATGAGACAAAGGAGTAGGAGGGGGAGGTTGGTTGTCAGTAGAGGGGGTAGGAGGTGAATTGTGTGTAAAAGAAGTAAGTTTGGAAATAGAGTCTATGAAGAAAGAATTGAATTGGGTAGCAAGATCTATGTCTAGTGACTCTGGGCTGGGGTTTGGGTTTTCTATAGTACCAGGTTTTAAGAGTGAATTTATACCTGCCCAGAATTTTTGTGGGTTAGTTTTATGATTGTCTTTAAGTTGGATAAAGTAGTTTTGCCGGTCTATTGAGATAAGTTTTTTTACTAAGTTACGGATAGTTTTATATTGATTGAGGTTTGATGTAGATTTGTTTTTCTTGTATTGTGCCCATTTTTTATCTCTGAGTCGCATGGAGTTAAGTGTATTTTTGTTAACCAGGGGAGGCTTTCCTTTTATTCTTTTGGTTATTAAGGGAGCATGATTATTTAGGATGTTTAGGAAGATAGTATTAAAGTGGGTTACTGCATTTTCGAGTGGTAGGGTTTTTAAGGGAATCCAGTTAATAGATTTAAGGTTGCTGGAAAAAGCTTCAGGGTTGAAGTTTTTATGGAATCTGGTAGTTATATAGTTGTGAGTAACTTGTAAGGGAGTTGGAAGACGTCTAGTGAAGATGGGAAGATGATCACTAAGGGGGTCAGGAAGGGTTCCACTGTCAGGGTAGTTATGGGGATGGGAGACTAGAATCCAGTCTAAGATGTTGCCACTTGAGAAGACTTTGGATGGCCTAGTTATTGAGTTGATTAGTTGAGAGTATTTGAAAAAGTTGATGTTGAGGGGGTGTGTATGTGACTGTATGGAGGACCAATTTATATTGGTATCTCCCATGATTATAGTTTCATTATGGATGTTACATGATAGCCAGGAGAGGATGTTTTCAAGTATTGGGATATTATCTCCAGGGGGAATGTAGAGACAGGCTATAGAAATTGATTTGTGTGTATTCAGCTGGAGATGAGCTAGTATTAGTTCTGCATTAGAAAACTGGGGAATGATTTTGTTGTAAGATGTTAGGCATAGGGAGGATGCGTAGAGTAGAGCTACACCACCACCCTTTTTGTGGGATCTGTCTGATCTAATGATTGAGTAGTTTGGTGGTAATATCTCGGCATCTTTAATGTGGGATTTTAGCCAGGTTTCAGAAATAGCTATGATGTCAGGTTTGTTATGGAGTACCCATGCATGAAGGTTAGGGATTTTGTTTGCTAAGCTTTGTGCATTAAGAGATGTGAATAGGATGGATTTAGAATTTGAGGAGGAGTGGTTTGGACCTGGGTTAGGGTGTATATCACCAGAAAAAAGTATTGCAGTTAGAAGTTGAGTTAGGAAGAAGAGATATTTGGGTTGTTTTGTTTGGGTGGAGTGGGTAGAAGGATTAGAGGGATATATGGAGAATAGGGAGGGTGTGATGGTTTTATGAGGAGGGATAAATTTATAGTGAAAACATAGGTTGTTGCTGAGGGGGTAAAGGTTAGGAGAGATTTGGTTATTGTAGTGAGATTTTGATGTGTGGAGATGAAAGGTGGTATGTAAGTGGGTAGAGTGGTTGATGAGAGAAGGTTGTGTAAGACAGTAAAAATAAGTGAGGCTTAAAAGGAGTAACAGTTGAATTGGGACAGATGAATGTGTTAGAGACATGTTGTGGTGTTGGTGAGGTGTGAAGTTGTTTTGAGAAGGATGAGAGGAAGGTGTCATGTGAGTATGGAGAGGGGTGGGAGGGGATGGGAAGAGGAAGGGGAGGGGTTTGATAGTTTGGGAGGAAGTAGGTGTGGTTAACTGGCTATAAAGGTAGAGGTAGTGAGGGTGGGTGGGAATTGGGGGTAGGGTAGGGGAGCGGAGTGAGCCCGCAGGGCGAACGGAGCGGGTAGAGACAAGAGAGCAAAATGTGGAGGGAGACAATCAGTAAAGAGAGAGCAAACCAACAGGTAAGTCTGATGGTGGGAGAAAGGTGGACAATATTCAGAGGTGTGAAGGAAGAGAGGCAGGATGTAAGGGTAGAGGGCGCTGATGGCAGGATTCCTTGGGGAAAGAAGAAAAGGTGATAGATAAGTGTATCAGGGGACTAAGAACAGCGTGACTAGGGGTCAGGTTACAGAAAGTTTACAGAAAAGATGTAGGAAATACAGAGCAGAAGCTAGTATTTTAGAACGGTTGCAATATGGGGTAGACAATTGCAGATCAGAAAGCTTTCTTTATAGAAAGTTAGTTCACGAGGCACCACCTGGTGGCCATTTATAGTATAGCAATGGTCTTGTCTGGGTGGGTAAGGGGGACTAAAGTGCGAAAGAGAAGAATCAGATAATGCAAGGGGGTTAGAATATTAGAGGAAAAAGTTGAAAGCTGTGAAGGGGGGGTAGGCTGCTGGCTAGCCTGCCTGAATAGTATGCTAAGACTAGTAAAATTACAATCTTGTTTAGAAGCAGTTGCTTAATATGTAACCCTTCAGAGTTAGTGTCAATACATACTGTTCAATGCCTTTTCAGAGGTCACAGTTTTCAGGGAGATGTTAGGTGGTTTCTCTTAGTTGCCCTAATGTTCAGAGACTTCCTGAAGGGACAATGCAGGTAGCTGTTGCAGGGACAAACTGGAGCACAGTGCTGGTAATATATAGAGAGAGAAAGAGAAGATAGAAGGCTTAGAAATGCAATATTGAGTGTAGGGAAAAGAGTTGTGTAGACACAGTTTAAATTGGATGAACACCTTAAACAACAGTACTTTATGGTTCTAACAGACTAGTATAAATCAGTCTACAACAGGAGGAAAATGTATATTACAAGCATAATTAACAATTCACACTCAGTAATGAATACCTTAAGCAACAGTACTTTATGGTTCTAACAGACTAATATAATTCAGTCTACAACAGGAGGAAAATGTATATTACAAGCATAATTAACAATCCACACTCAGCAATTCTCTTAGAAAAACGGTTACATATGTTAACATAAGAATTATTTACAATTTCAGGAGATGGGCAGATAGAACATAGATAACTTGATTGTTATGCCATAGTAGGGAAGTATTTTATGGTATTTAATCGCTACTATAATGTCTTATAATGCTGAAACTACTGAGAGTATGAGAAAGGGCTCAGCTTAAACAGGAAGCTGTATTGTGGCGATAAAACAAACGCTCAGGTTGCAGTGGCGTTCAAAGTGAAAAGCACAGCAAAAACAATTGAGAAGCTAATAAGGAGCTGTGGTAGGTAAAGTACGCTTCAAACGCCAAGGGCTCAGCTTAATCAGGAAGCTATATTGTGAGACAGAGGGGCTGAACAACCTTTAAGATTCGTAGGACAAGAATGCCAAACAAGCGACAGCAAAAGCATAAGCAGAATTGCATTAATATGTTTTGCAAGGCATAATGCTTGCATAAGACAAATAAAACGAAAAATTAACACAGAATTGGAGAGAATTGCTAGAAGGAAAATAGCTATTATATATTAGTGAATTACGCTAGCTAGACTTTGAAGTAAGGAATATTATTACACAGGGGAGAGCTGTTCCAGACAGCTGTGCGCTACAGTGTAGCGCTCAGTAAAGAAAAACCTGATTACAGGCTAAGGGATTACAGTCGCAATATTCTTTGAGGGCTATAAGCCTAAATAAACAAAGTTAGGTAATGCTATTAGCTGTTATATAATTAACGATTACGCTAGTTAGACTCTGTTGCAAGGTATAATAAATACAGGTGAGAGCTGTTCTATGCAACTGAGCGATACAATGTAGTGTACCGTGAAACACGATGAATACTAGCTAAGGGATTAAATTCACAATATACATGCAGTGATATTAGTCTAAATAAACAAAGTTAATATATGGTGTAGGTAGTACAGTATGCCTTAAGCACTGGAATAGGAGCTCGTAAAAAAGCAAATCATTAGGGACTGGATTTGGTAGAGCAGGTTGCAGGTTCCGTTGCACATGGACTACGCTAATTATGCAGCATGGGTTATCAGGGAAGCTCAGCCATTCGAACAACATGGGAGTCAATATACATCTGCCAACAACGTCCTTTAACAGCCTTTTCTGTTATACTTTTATATGTATTTACAGTTACAGGGAGAGGATTACTGACCTGCCTGGTGGCACAACCACACCAGCCTATCGCCATAGGCTCTATGGTTCGCAGAACGGACACCTGCAGCTGTAATATAAATAAAGTAATATTGGAATACACATCTCCATAATATCAGCTAGGTTAATTTCTTACATAAATAATTAGATGTAACTTACTCAGTAGTGGGGCATTGGGCATTTGCTGGGCCTCCTGGATCCAACTGTTCAGTTGGTCCTGCTTCTGTCTCTTCAGGTCCGCATGGTGGTGATGGACCTGCTCACCAGTCCTTGGTATTCCTGTGGCACTGGTAAGATCATGAGCCAACCGGTCCCACGCCTCAGCCCTATATGCTCCCCACAGGACCTGGCCCTGCATGAGTTGGGCCTCATGATTGTGGACAAGGAGCCAAACCATATATTTGGACTCCTCAATGCCCCACCTCTGTGCTTGAAAGCAACTACCCTCACCTACACCTGACATTCTGGCTGCAAGTTGGTTCTACAATCGGTTATGCTGTGTATTCCCGCCTATGGGGCTTATATATGCCGTTTTTCCCGCACTTATCTGTGATTGGCCATTTTGGAATTGTATCAGTTTCACAAAACCTCCTTTGTCATGCTCCTCTTTCTATTCATTCCTATATATTTGCTATTACTGCATTTCTAAGTGCAACTGTCATGGCTTAGTGGTTCAGTACCTTGACTATAGTGCATGGTATCCTGGGTTCGAACCTGGCCACTGCTTTTTATATTTTATGACCGTCTACACAGGCTAGGAGGTGTGTCTGTGTAAAGGCAGTTTTGTTACAGCTTGCTCAACGTTGCCCGTCGGTTAGCTTGTTGGCGTGGTGCGCAGCTCCGCGCAAACGGGTTACGCTGGTTTACACTTCATTTGGCTGTCAGCACGCATATTACACTCAGCTCAGCTAAGGGCACACAGTTTCAGCGTGTTAAACCACTGCTCACCTACGGGCACTCATTTTACACCTGTTAAACCACTGCTCACCTACGGGCACTCATTTTGCACCTGTTAAACCACTGCTCACCTATGGGCACTCATTTTACACCTGCTAAACCACTGCTGACCTACAGGCAGATGCACTCAACTTGTCAAACTGTAGCTCAGCTATAGGCACATCTGGCATTTTTTATTATTTTGTTATCTCACATTTCTTCAAAATAAATGGCCCATTTCATTACATTTTACATAAAATATAATTTTATATGTGTACATATATGTCAGGGACTTGTTTCATGCTTATTTTACTAAAAATAAAAATTGATGTTGGGGGGCTCGAACCATGACTGCCTGCTCTTCAGCCGACATCTCTACCGCTACGCTATTGCTTCTTGGTTTACTTTGCATATGTAGTTCTTATATGTTTTTCCACTGACTGCTAACTGTGGCTAAGCGCCGGGCACGCCTGCGCAAACGAGCACACTCACGGGCAAACATCTTTAAAATTTAAAAAAATATATAACATGTTCATTTATATATTTTATGTTCATAGTCTGTGGGGGCATGTGTTGTGTTGTGTTTATTCACATTTCCATGGACTCTGTCGTGGGGTTTACTTTCGGGACTTTTACTCTTCTGGGGGCGTGTCCGTTTGCAGGGCTCGGCCTACGGACACACCCCCTACTGTCTTCCACGGACCGTGTAAGCCTTAGGTGTGATTCAGCATGCCCTCATGCATATGCATGACATGCTGACGTCACACCGTTTAACTGCAGCCTCCGTGTCAGCCTTGTAACTCTTACACAGAGGCTTCGTGAATCCTGCCCACTGTGTTTTGGCATAAACTACTATTTTGCATTGATTGAATTTATTCGGGGCATAGCAAGAGTTATTCAAAGTATCTCAAAGTGCATAAAGTGCTTACAGGGTGTGCTTATTACTGTGCATTTATTTCAAAGAGTTTATTGTGTGCAAAGTATAACTATTTCATAAGGTAGAGTCAAAATACAGCCATTTCGAAAGTTTCTTGTGCTGAGTGCATTTATTCAAAGAGTGCTGCTATTACAGAGTGTTTCTTGCACTGTACAGAGTTATTTAGCAAAGTACAACCATTTTGGGAAAGTTTAATTGTGCTGTGTACTGTTTATTCTCAAAGTGCATTTACTTTGAAATGTTTTTACTCTGAGCATCTTCTGCCCAGTTTATTTGCACAGTGCAGTTATTTTGAAATGTTTCTTACACTAATAAGAGGTGATTTCTTACAGTACAGTGATTTCAAGAGCATTCTTGTGCCCAAAAAACTTATTTCACAAAGTTCAATTATTCAGAGGCTTGCTGTACTATTGGGCATAGTTATAAGTACTGGCATAAATTTCTGGCATATGTATATGTGTGTTCATGTATACTTGCAAAAGCCTTAACTGGTATGTGTTAATATGGCAGAGGCATTTCACAGACCAATTCCACTTATATTTGATCAGAATATTGCAGACAACTGGAAAATATTTGAGCAAGAGTATGATATTTTTATACAAGCAGCTTATTCTGACAAAGATGCATACACCAGGGCATTCATTTTGCTAAACTTAGCTGGGTCAGAGGCCATTGAAAGTGAGCTTTCATTTCTATATGCACCAGCAATATATGGAGGAGAAAGGGGAAATTGTCATATTGTTGTACAGGTAAGGGAAGACCTTGACTGTTTGAAATGCAAATTCAGGGAAATGTGCAACCCCCAGACAAATATTACATTAGAGAGATATTTGTTTTACACAAGAGATCAAAAACCAGGACAAACTTTTGCAGCTTATATTATAAGCTGAAAAACAAAGCTAAAATGTATGAGTTTGGTGACTTGAAAAAAAATACTTTTAGCTTATCCCAGATGAGGTCGTCACAGCAGATCACCAGTCTACAGATTGAATGGCAATGGTTTTTACAGTGCCAAGTTGCCAGCCTGGTGCCCAACCTTCAAAAAAGGCACATGCCCACATACCTACCTGTGTGCCTTTAAACTCACTCAACTGCAGGGAGAACATGCAGACTCCATACAGAAGGCATACCAGCCAAGAATAAAACTGGAGAGCCTCTTGCTGTGAGACAACAACACTAATCACTGCACCACCACTGCCTCAGGCTTGGTGACTTGAAAGATGAGTTAATAAAGACAGGATTGTGTGTGGTATTAATAGTGCTGCAGTGAGAAAGATTTTGCTTTGTGACAGTGATTTAACGCTGAGCAAAGTTATAGACATTTGTCAAATCCATGAAGTTACAAAAAGGCACACAAGTATGCTTGAAAGTGATAAGAGCATGGTTTCAGTAGGCTCCAGAGCAAATGTAGACAGTATGCAATATGTGGCTAGCAGGAGCAGGCCTAAGCGCATTTATTTATTTATTTTTATTTTACATTTGTTGACCGGGCTAGTCTAGCTGGATACATGTCCATTTTCAGTAGAGGCCCGGGGAGAAAAGCTCCAAGAAACATAAAAAATTAATGACAGATCAATATAAAAAAGACAATTCTTACAAGTATATAAGTAATTTTTTTTTTTTTAGTACAAATTAGAATACTCGTAGTGATTAATAACATAAGCATTAATTCCATAGAGGGTAATGTATAAGAGAGGGTGCATTATGCATATATACATAAGTTTTAGATGCATGGCAGCAGTAACCCCTGTGGGTGTGGCAGGTAAAACACGTAGTTTTCCAGCAAGTTCTAAGATTAGCTCAGTGAAAAGGACATGCTCAGTGCAGTACAAGGGTGAGCCAGCAAAACCCAAATCAAGCTTTATTGTTAACTGTCACAATTGTCGTGCAAATCATGAGTATAAAAGAGAAAAGTGCTTAGCATTTGGTCAGCAATGTCACAAGTATAAAAAATGGAACAATTTTCAAAAGTTTTGCAAATCAAGTAAAACTCACACAGTTATAATGAAGGGTCACTTAAAAATGCAAGTTGATCATATAGAGAACTGCAACCTTACTTTCTATGTAGATGGTGTATCCGCAATCGCTGAAAAAATTAATGCAGTAGATTTGTTGGCAAAGAATGAAATGTTTTGTACTGTTCAGATTAATGGTAAATCCACTGAGCTCAAAGTAGGCACTGGTTCAAAGTGTACCGTTATGTCAGCAGACACATTTGCTAAGGTGAGAGCTGGTGAGCAACTTAATAGCCAGTTGTGCGAAACTTGTTAGTTATGAAGGTGAGGAAATTCAAACCGAAGGCTCAGTAGTGGTTTCATGTTATTTAGCTAGGAATTGCTACAGCTTACTATTCTATGTAGTCCGAAGACCTGTGCAGTCATTACTGGGACTCAGAGACAGTTTGAGAATGAATTTGCTGTCCTTTACCAAAGAAGTTCATCATATAAGCACATATCCCAATACCAATTTTACTGAAGCTATTTTCTCAGAGTATGCTGATGTTTTCGATGACAAGTTAGGCAATCTTCCAATTGTGTATCCTATGAAATTAGACCCAGAGATCAGTCCAGTGGTCAGACTGGCAAGAAAAGTTCCAATAGCCATGCAGATTAAAGTCAAAGCACAGTTGGATAAAATGGTGCAGCAAAGTGTAATATGTCCAGTTACAGAACAAACTGAGTCGGTGCTGTCCATGGTAGCAGCCCACAAAAAAGGCTTAGACAAAATCAGAATATGCATTGACCCAAGAGATTTGAACAAAGCATTAGAGACCACATTTTCCCATGCATACAATAGAGGAAGTCACAGTCCTAATACCGAATGCCACTATTTTTCTGTTTTGGATGCAAAAAGTTCATTTTGGCAACTGATGCTTGATCGCAAATCTTCACTACTGATTACATTCAGTATCCATTTGGAAGATATAGATTTCTCAGGATGCCATTTGGAATAAATTCTGCAAGTTAAATCTTTCAGCATGCAATGAAGCAATTTTTTTCAGGTTATCCTTGTGTCATTATAGTAGATGATTTATTGGTTGGAGGCAATGGTGAAGCAACGCATGACAGAAACCTTAGGAAAATTCTAAACAGAGCACATGAAGTGAACTTGAAGCTCACTCCTCTGAAGTGCAAATTCAGACTACCAGAAGTTACATATGTAGGTCATTTATTTAGTAGCACTAGGTTGGGACTAGACCCATCCAAGCAAGCAGCCATTCTTGAAATTCCAGCACTGGATAATGTTTAAGCTCTACAAAGTTTTCTTGGTATGGTCAACTATTTCGGCAAGTTTATACCAGACTTCACTGAGTTGACAGCACCTTTGAGAGAGTTGATGCACAAAAATGTTACATGGTCTTGGTTGGAACAGTATCAGAGAGCATTTGAAGACCTTAAGCAAAACATTTCCACCCCACCTACATTAAGATACTATGATGTCAATAAACCAGTAACTCATTCCTGTGATACTTCAAAATTTTGTCTTAGTGCAGTTATTCTTCAAGAGGGCAGACCAGTACCATGCATCTAGAACTCTTACCCAAACTGAGATGCAGTATTCTCAAATTGAGAAAGATCTTTGGCAATAATATTTGCATGTTCAAAGTTTCATAATTATATTTATGGTAGAGCTATTCAGATCAAAATTGATCACCAACCTCTAGTCACTATTTTAAAGAAGCCTGTGCATTCAGCTGCAGTGGGATTGCAAAGAATGATGCTCAGATTGCAAAAGTACAAATTCAAAATGGTCTATACAAAAAGGCAAACTTCTTTATCTGGCTGATACTTTATCCATACTGCCCAGAAATACAAAGAAACAGCTTAATGTAGAGAATTTTGACTTTGACATCATGGAAGTGTGTAATTCTTTTACCACAAGACTTGATGAGCTGAGAGATCATACAAAGACTGATCCAATTTTGCAAAAGCTCAATCACTACATTCATATTGGATGGCCATCAAAGCAATCTAGTAATCTAGTGTACCACCTGAAGTGCAAACTTATTTTCCTTGGAGAGGTGAGATATTGATAGAAGATGGCATTATTTTCAACGGTACTAAAATTGTTGTTCCTGCTTCCTTACAATGTGAATACATCCAGATTTTGCATCGTGGTCACCCAGGTTCCATATCTACCAAAAGAAGGGTGAGAGGACTAGTATTTTGGCCTTCTCTAGCAAAAGATATTGATAAAGTACTTTCTTCTTGCTCAGTATGCAATAGTACTAAACCACATTTGCAAAAAGAACCACTTCAGCTAAGCCAAGTACCTGAACTACCTTGGTCAACAGTAGCCAATGACATATTTGAGTGGAACAGTCAGCATTACTTAGTGTTGGTAGACTCTTATTTGAACTGGTGTGAGATCAATTTACTTCCTAACCTAACATCCACTGTTGTTATCACCAAGTTGAAACATCATTTCTCAGTCCATAGTAGTCCACACAAGGTTATTTCTGACAATGATACCCAATTTACCAGCCAGTTGTTTCAGAAATTTACAAAAGAATGAGACTTTGTACACGTTACTAGTAGTCCAGAGTATCCACAGTCAAATGGACTAGCTGAACAGCTAGCTGTACAGAGTACAAAGCAATTACTAGAGAAGTTAAAGTGTGATAATACCGATGACGTTTTGAATTTACTCAATCTCAGAAGCATACCCCCATGATGATATACTTGGCTCACCTGCTCAGAGACTTCTATCTAACACAAACCAGAACAACATTGCCTACCAGTTCCAGTTTGTTGTGGCCTAAAGCTAAGAACAACAGTACAATCAAAGCCCAACTATTCAAAAAGCGTTCTTTCCAGAAGTCCAGTTATGATAAATTGAGCAGATTTCTTCGTCCATTGAAAGAAGGAGAGACAGTGAGGATACAAAAAGCGAAAGGTTTCGATCAGATTGGTCAAGTAACAGGTATATGTACCAAACCAAGATCCTACTTCATAAAATCTGAGAGTGTGGAGTACCGAAGAAATCTCAGACATCTTCCTGTATCAGAATCAATATCACAGCATCATTCCTGTGATACAGACTCTAGATCTCAGAGCAATCCGGGCAATGTTCCTGTTGCAGAATGTGTCTTAACTTCTACTTCCATTCCTGATGATGTTCCTGATGTCCCCAAAGTTGAACATTCAGCAGAGACAGTCCCAGTTGCTAGACCTAGTTCTAATTTATATGTCACACGATTTGGTCATATTTCCAGACCTAGTGTAAAATACACAGCAACCTGGACATAATTGTCTTTGTGTATTTAGTTCTGTATAATTGCATGGCAAAGAATATTTTTGTATCAATTGCATGTCAATTAATGTCGTCAATAATGCATGACTCATTTGTCAAAGAGGGAGGATGTAGAATAGTGTGTGTATGTTGTACCTTTATGAAAAATTTCAAGGACAGTAGATGCATATAAAAAGCAAGTACATGCTAGCTTCAGTGCCATTTTGTGAGTGCAGCCAGAGAGTGAGCATGTATGAGTGTGATGGATAGTTTATTTATAAGTTTATCTAAGTTAAAGTTATTAACCCTCAATCTTGATTTGTTTGTACATAATAAACCTGCTTGAACAGAACCTACAGAAGTTTGTCTGTTTTATCCTGACCAGACGAGCGACACTTCCCTTCCAATATATGCTGTTACAATGTATACTTTTAATTCAGTTACAGTGATACATGTACATTTATTTTCCTTCCAGCAGGGCACACTGTTGATACATTTTAATACAAGCAAACCTCACAAATATGTTTTCAGCACACACGTCTGTACAAATCAGTTTAATATACAAATGACATATAATTATTTACAAAATTCCAGCTAGCCGTGCTGGCATAAGTTGCACATCCACTGCCTTACTTCTCCTGGCATGGCTGGGAGTACCTCCTATTGTCACACAAACAATGAAAGGTTAATATTGGTAGCCCAGGATAGTGGACTACAAAGTCCATTGAACATGAGGAAGAAACAGACAAATGCTGGTTTTGTAAAACAGAATTGGAAACAGTTGCACATCTTATTGCTGGGTGTGATACCCTAATGTCAGAAGGCCTGTATACTGAAAGGCATAATAATGTCTCAAGACTGTTGCACTGGGGATTGTGCAAACATTATAACACTAAAGTAGCTGAGAACCATTGCAAACATGAGCCACAATGCATTATAGAGAATGATGAAGTTTATATCACATGGGATCTCCAATTACCAACAGTTCAAAAATTGATTAGAGAAAAACAGATATAGTAGTACATGAAAAGAAGACAAAAGTAGCATTGATCATTGAAATTGCTACACCCAGTGACTACAGTGTTTTATGTACAGAGAGACACAAAGTCATAAAATACCAGGATTTTCAGGCAGAAACAAGAGTAATATGGAAGAAGGATACCCAGACAATTCCAATAGTAGTAGGAGCAATGGGTCTTATGAAAAAGAATTTACAATCATACTTAGTTAGTTTGCCGATACATGTAACTCCATATGAATTGCAGAACCAGTTGAAGGGATATATCTCCTTCTCTCACTGTTGAAAAAGAAAGTTAGGCATATAAAGTTACTTTCATCAGAATGTCAAAATTGTCATGCGACATTTGGGTGATTTTCTATTTTCCCTCCTTTATTCAATTTAGTCTTTAGTATTTGTTTTTCCTAAGTTTGGTGCATCCATTCATTTACATGCCAACAGCCTTAAATGAGTAATGGGAACCACAGAACAGGGAAATCAGTTTTTTGTTTAAACTCAGAGTCTATTGATTTCCCATATGTTTTTCACTTGCAGATTGTGTGTGTGTGTGTGTGTGTGTGTGTGTGTGTGTGTGTGTGTGTGTGTGTGTGGGGGGGGGGGGGTTTCTGCTTATAGGTCTGCCTGCACTTGTGTGTGTACTCGTGTCTACACTTGTGTTTGTGTGTATGCTTGTCCATGTACATATTTGTGTGTGTGGATGGGTATCTGTGAATCTTTGTACTTATGTGTCTACACATATATTCTTGTGTTTTTGACACAATAAAGAAAAATACTTAAGGTGCTTTGTGAGTTGAACCTTGCTCCTCAGAAGCATCTCCTGCATGGTCACTGTAGCATGGTGGACCCACGATCAACCTCAGTGTTATCTTTTCAGTTTCATTCTGACTAAATTAAATACATTTTGTCATTTGGTACATATTTTCCATGGTTTTCCTTATCTAAAGAACATGATCAGTAACAGGAAACATGGCCTAATGCTAGGGTAAATATTATTCCCTGTTTCCTTTTACATTGCAGCATTGTGCGCACATTTACATATTTGTGTATTGTGCTATGATATTACTACAGTGTTTCAGTATAACTCTACGAAATTCTCTGCTTTGATATTTACCATAAGGGTAACAAATATATCCATACTAACTTATGCAGTAATGCACAAATTATAGTTATTTTGGTAAACAGGCATTTGAAGTGTCATACCAATATAAGCTAACATGTTTCCAAATAAATTATATGCTCTCTGAAAAATAAAGAAGCTTAAACAGTTTTATTTCAGTCCACAGGACATGTGCACGTAAGTGAAAAAAAAATTCTTCCAAGGAAAGCTAGTTCTTAGAGGAGAAATCATCAGGCAGGATTGTACCTGACAGTATTCTCTTAGGGTGATAAAAGTCACATACATAGTGGCAATACCATAATGTCATCCACTAGCCTTATTTTTGATTACCTACAATGCCTGTTGACAATCTACAAATTTGTCAGATGAATAGCTAGCTTGTCATGCAAACAAATCTGTTACTCTGTTTATTCCTTTATCTATTATTCTATGTTTTGGTATATTTTTTTCAGCCTAATGGATGGAATTATGAATGAAGCCTTTGCACAGCTTGCCTACCAATCAATAAATTGATATAAACTTTTAAGAACGGAGCATGGAAACACCTGCAATTTGCCCAATGCATTTGGCTTTCAGAAAGGTTTTTCAAGGCTATTGCCCTAAAGAATAATCCTGCTGTATTTTATATCCAGCTATTAAAGTGTTGGTGTACTTAATGAAATTTAACGCAAGCCTACATTAAAGTTCACTCAATATGGAGTTTTCAAAATTTACATTACTTTTCATTTTCTGGCATTTTTCATATAAAACACTAGGGGCTATTGTCACAGCAGCTGGGACTCTGCATGTGATACTAATGATACAGGTTCAGTGACTGCTATGGTTTAGAGATAGACAAAAAGAAAAGGCTTACATTTACAGAAGATGCTATTTGAGGCTCATACTGAGCACAAGACAGTATTTTGGCAGTGGGGGGTATCTTTAGCCAAACGCCCCTGGAACAAAGCACTGTATTAGTGGCATGCTGTCTTGATATGTGTTCTTTACAACAAAAAACAAAACAGCCAGCACTCAACTGGAGCAAATATCTAGTTTTAATGTACAAAAACAGACCGGTTTGGGCTCACAGGCCTTTTTCAATGTAAAACACATCAGTACATTCCCCATCTTATATATCATAACATAATAGAATAATTATATCCCATTAAACAATTGCACATGTTCATTAAGAACAGGTGGAAACAATCCCCCCATTTTACTATCCAAGACTTTTCTTTTTTGTTCAAAACATTATGCCAACCACTTTTCATTGATCTATGTCCTAACACCCTATCAATAATAATGAATTTAAACACCCCTGTCTTGTGTATAGTAGTATGTTTATATAAGGCACTTATTTCTAGTGCTACTTAGATGTTCTGAAATTCGCAGTTGTAATGGTCTGGAAGTTTGACCTACATAAAAGGCTGTGCAAGAGCAAATAGCCAGTCACTATTACAATTGCCAAACATTCTGATAGAAAAACCCTAGATGTGTTCTTACTTGAAAATTCCTTAGCTGAACATATGAATTTATAAAAAGAACAATGGCCTCAGGGGTAACAACCCACCACTTGTGTACCATCTATAGTAGTTTGTAAAGAATTTATAGAGGGTAAAAATTGCTTATAGTGGCTAAAGTAACTACTTAAAGTTTTCCCTTTCTGAAAAGAAAAAGAGCATCTCTGACCTAACAACTCACACAACCTGTCATCTGTTAATAAAATGTCCCAATGCTGTTGTATCATATCTAAAAGTCTATGAGTGTTCCTACCATAGGTGGTAGTGAATCTAATTTTGTTGCCAGAGCAAGGGCCACAATCTTCGTATTTCAAAAGCTCTCTTCTTGAATATGATTGTACTTCCCTACTAGTCTGTCTAACCTGTGCCAGTGAATAGCCTCGTTCAACAAAACGACCTACAAGGACATTATCAAAATGAACATATTCTTCAGTATTGGAACATATTCTATGTATTCTCATACACTGTAATTTAGGTATGTTTGCTGTAATATGCTTAGGATGACAACTGGATGCATGGAGAAAAGAAAAGTGTTGGAATGGTGACGTTTTCTATATAATGTACTAGACAAAGTTCCATCATATTCTTTTGACACTTTAAAATCTAAAAAAGAAATAGATGTAGCATCATAATTTACTGTAAACTTGATGCCCCACTTGTTTTCATTCAAATATTGAACAAATTCCTGTAAATATACAGCATCTGACTTCTACACCATCCAGCAGTCAACCAAACATCTACACCAGATATTAATCTCACCAAGAAAAATGTTGTGATGTATATCATATATTATTATTTGTTCCAAATACCCCATAAAGAGGTCAGCATAAGTAGGTGCAAATGATGCACCCATCGCTGTACCCCTAAGTTGCAAAAAACATTTGATATTGAAGAAAAAAACATTTTTAGATAGCACATGCTCCGTTAAGCATAACAAAAATGTATTGAAACCAGGGCTATATAAGGACATCCTACTTAACTGATATTCTAAAGCACACAAACCTGCCCAATGAGGAACACTAGTATATAAAGACGTAACGTCTAAAGTACATAGTAACCAGTTAGACTCTAATTGGGCATCTGATATAATATTCAAAAATTCAGTAGTGTCTTTTATCCTGGCTCTCATTCCTGATAACAACGGCTTTAAATAAACAGTCAATAGGCAGACAAAGGTTCAGTTAAGAGCCTTTATCAGATACAATTGGTCTACCTGGTGGCTGCTGTATGTCTTTGTGAATTTTAGGGAGAAGGTAAAAATATTGAGAAGACGGATTTTTAACCTTCAGATGGAACATTGTACGTTTGTTCAATAATCCCCTCACTAACAGCAGACTCTGGAAACATATCAATTTCTTTTTTGAAATCAGAAGTGGGATCATAAGGCATGCATGCATAGAATCTATTATCTTGCAGCTGATTGTTAGCTTCAGTGACATATAAAGATTTATCCATAATAACAGTTGTTCCACCTTTATCAGCTCAAACTATATGTTTGTTATTTTTCAGCTGTGTCAAAGCATTCCTTTCTTCACTAGATAAATTAGAAAGAGAAACAAATTGTTTACTATTTAGCCCAAAATGTAACTCCTGAAGTACACATTTCTGAAATACTTCTAGATTCTTATTCATATGTGGAATAAATGTTGATTTATTGAACTTAAACCCACTATTGTCACTAACAGATTCCCCATTCTGAAAATATAGTTTCAAATTAAGCAGTCTGCAAAAAGCATTTAAATCTTCCACAAAGACATCCTCAGGGATAAAAAACCCTGGAATAAAATTGAGGCCCTTGCTCAGCAACAAACTTTCAGATTCAGACAAAGCCACTGAAGAGATGTTAATCACATTATTGGAAGACGCTATCTGGGTTTCAGGAAGTTCAGCATGGCTTCCAGAGATCCATTGATCCCTATTTTTGGACTTATGTTTCCTAACTCCCTTCCTTCTTCTCCTAAATAGTCCTGCATTCCCATACATGACTTCTTGGTAGGTGGTGGTGTTTGCTGCCTATCTACCTCCGTATCGATATATGACGAGTCTTCTCCTGAAGTATCACTCATAGATTTTTTTCAAAATAGACATTTCTTTTCCTTTTCTGCCCAGTAAACATAAATTCCTTCTGAGCAAATCTAACAGTCTTACTTTGTTTGCCATTTTTAATAAACTCAAAAGGCTTACCTAATCGGTAATCCCTTGAGTCTCTATTAAATTTGCCTGTCTTTCTTTCTTTTAAACTTTGTTCAAAAAGAAGTAATTCTTCTCTCAACTTATTGAAACATTCTTTATAAATAACAGAATCCAAAAAAGATTTAACTTTCTCATAAATAAGAGCAAATTCTGATATATATAAATATATCTTTCATTCATAAAAATCATGTAAGGTTTTTACAAATTGTAAAGAAGTTTTTTGCTGAATATCTGCCCAAGATGACAATAACATATCATCCACTTGACTAATTAAAGGTTTAATACGAATTCTTCGGCCCCTGGATAACTAGATATTTGCTCTAGTTGAGTGCTGATTGTTTTGTTTTTTGATATTGCCTTTTGAGCCTGTGAACCTACCATCCTTGCAGAGGTTTTGGTTTGGGGAATTCTTTACAACAAAGACAGAGAAAAGAGTGTCCTTCAGTGTCTGGTCAAATGATAGTTTCCTGTCCAGTCACATCTGATTCCCAAGCATAAAATGAAAAAATCTCCCAACAAGTTTGTAACTGAGGAACTATTAAACTGTGATTCCTCTGAAGCTGGATTTTCTTGACAGAGAGGCATGTCCATCATCTTGTCCATATTTATGGCTAGAAAGTATCAAAAAACACTTCTTTGGCCAGCAAGTCTTTTAATGAATAATTTTTTAGAGGGGATCTTTTTGCCTTCTCATATCTGAACATTAACTGTCATCAGGTCCTCTCCTCATCCACCAGGTCTACTGTTCGTTCATATCCACTACACCCCACACTTTACTCAGACTCACGTTCATGACTTTTGAGGTGATTGAGCCCCTTGATGCAGGATCATAATGCTGCTGAGGGGTTTGCACTAATGATTTTTTCCTTTCAACTGCCCGTGTCTGTTTACATCCGGGGACAGATGTGCAATGGAGACCTGCTGGTTTATCTTCCTGCCTCCACAGTAACTCAGCTCAACATTCCCTGCCATTCCAATTTAGTACAAAACCTTTCCTGTATGACCACAGTCTTTGCTAGGGATGAAATCTGAGGATCATTAAAGAATGTGCCCTCCCCCCAGGATAGAAATACTTAACCTTTCCCTCAACTCAGATGTCCAGACCTTGGATTATAGTTCTGGTTCTACCCTCTACACAACAGAAATGGCTAAGGCTTTATATAGCTTGAAGAAGAAAGACAATGAAAAGGCACACAATAAAGAGGTGAAAACTAGATAAATAAAGAGGAGCTAACTGTTCCATCAACATAGAGATAGCTGACGAAACATATCTTTTCAATTTTTAAAAAAAATAGGTATGTAATAAAACATGTTCAATATATTACATCAAACAAGGACCACACACACACACACACACACACACACACACACACACACACACACACACACACACACACACACACACACACACACACAGATTCTAGTCTAAACTGCTGATAATGAACATAATCATTGTCCTAGAGGGTAGACACTGCTGAAAAGATTGTAAAACAAATTGTAAAGCAGATGTTGCAAAAAAGCTTTCCATAAAACAGATACTGTTATAAAAGTCCCACAAAAAGAAATTTAGCACTGGTTCAACACTCTCTCCTTCTCTCTGTAAAGAAAAAAAAACATAGTTTAACATTTTGCAAAGAGATTTAATAGTCAGTATGCCATATTCCTTTTTCAAGTGCCTTTAGAAGCCCTAGATGGAAACTCATACTTTAGTAAGGCTGTCTGCTAGCTGCCATTTTTGTAGGCAACAACAGGATACTGTGAATTTTGTAGGTTTGAACAAGTTCTTTTTTGCACTCATTTCTAAGTAATACATTTTTCTTGTGTGTAATAGGTGTTGCAGAGTTAATTACCTCAAGCAAAGAACAACCGTTTTTGAGACAGATTGTCTGAAGGGTGGCATAGCTTGCATCACTAGTTGTGGGCTCAGAATACAGTGTACCTAGAGTTAAGGCTATCTGATAGGCAAGAGTTGCTCTTGCAAGGGCACTACATACCACTTTTCTAATTACTTTTTGACTGCCAACAAAAGGGTGAGAATTTACTTGTTTCCCATCAAAATAATCAAATGCCCCCCTTGAGTGTCACCATCAAGAAGATTTCCACATAAAGAATAACTGGATACAACATGTTTCAGGAATCCATCCACCCCTAAGAGTTAAAATTTTAAAACTTTGTTTGCAGAATGGATTTCTCAAACCATCCTGTTAGTTTTATGAATAGGCTGCACAGTAGCATGCTCTGTGCTGCGTAAGAAAACAGGAATAGTTGAAAATGACATCTGTTCCACTTTGTTCATCAGCCCAAAGAATTTGTCCTAGTCTTGATCTAAGTAAGTTCATCTCAGTCAGGACAAGAGAGGCATCCAGCTGCACTGGCATTGCTGGTTACATTGCAATTAAATGAAGATCTTTTTTGCAGATCTCTAGCTGTACCAACAGCATTTCATCAGTTCAAGCAAAGTCCAGTCCAACATAACAAAAGTGATTATACTTTTTGTGGTCATCCTGAAAAGTAGTTTTCAGGTAAGAAATAACTGAAGTAGCAAAGCTTCTGAGTCACCCTAGAAAGTCATACACAGACCAGACATATACTTCAGTGAGGTTATTATCCCCTTAGTAGAACACAGCTGGGTCAACCTGAGAGATTTCCTCTCCTAGAATGATATGGGCATATTTCACATTATTATACCAGTTGAGTCATACGTTTACCAGACCATAAAAGAACTTCTCGAGTTTCCACAATTGTTGCACACATCTTGCTTCAGGAAGGGACCAACACAAATGTTATAAGAGAGTTCTGTATTTTGCAAAAAATGTGGGATTAATGTCTGTAGAATGAAATTTTCTCTGCTTTTGACAAATTATAACTAAAAGGAAATGAAGAGATGAGTTAGTGATGACCCATTTGAAAATTCTTTCCTGCAAAGCTCTGCTCTTCAATCCCTTTAGCCACAAGGAGTGTTTTTAGCATTATTCCTTTTGAAGTTTCTTTGCAGGCATAACCTCCACCTGCTAGAAATGCATTTTTGTTCAACATTATCAACTTCTTTATCAAAATATAATTATCTGTTCAGCTTTGTGTCTCATACAGTTTTATCTTTGTCCAATGCTATGACCTCAGTTAGGAGTACTTCCTGAAATATATGTATGCCATAGGGTTATATCTGATAAGTTCCTGGACCAATACTCTATGCCTACAGTATCGGCTAGGTGTATAAATTTTAAGATGCTTCATTTCTTGTGTCTGCCTAAACTTACAAATCTGATCTGGTATTTCAGTTACTTGTTTCTCTGTCCACAAATATTATGGCGTGGCCTTTTCTGAAAGTTGGGCTAATATCTTTGTGTAGTACATGTGCCTACTTCTCTCCATCAGTACCAAATTCTTCCTCACATTCCTTGGAATTGTCTGTCTCATCTTCATTTGCATTCTGAACTCTTTTGGAAAGACTCTCATCTCATCATTGACATATTTATTAGTGTATTGATTCTCTGCTTCAGTTTTGATTTTACACAACCTGCAATGACCCATGCTTCACAAATACTGCAACTCCATTTTGGCCATTGATGGCCCAACTTAAGGTTATTTTCTAGAATATTGAGACAATAATATCCAGATCTAGTGAATTAGAGAGTTGCTAGTTGTTTAAACATAGCTGATTTGATATTTCCATGCCTGTGTTTCTGCCACTTTTATGGACATCCATCATACTCAGCTGGAACTACTACTTCTTCACTGACACATTTAAATTGTCATACTTTGGCTTGTATTTTCAGTCTCTTAGTTGAATATACTACATTTCCATCTACAAGCTTGAATACCTTGTTGATAGGTATATCAATTTTCATTTCCAACCTCACTCTGACTCAGTTTTATGAGTTTTCATTTTTTTCTTCATAATCAGCATGTGTCCTCTCATTATCATTTTCCGTTGACCGTAAAGCATATATTACAAAAATATATTTTATTTATTTATTTGCATTTGTTTACTGGGAAAAGTCTGACTGGGCAAATAAGCCCCTTTTTAGCAGATACCCAGGGAGAAAAGCTCCATCACTGAACAGCTAGAAGAAAATTAAATTAACATTACAATAAAATAAAACATTGCATTAACAGCAACAGAGAATATTTACTAAACTATTTTTACAAGTGCAGAATACTCAGTAACCTTTAAAAGACTGCTGTAAGCGCATGCATCTGCATCGACCCCTTTGACAAATAAAATGTTGTCATTATCTTCTCTATCTTTCATATATTGAGCTTTCACATGATTTTGGCATGCTCACTTTTGATTGGGCAGTCCTCAACCCATTGACCAGTGGTTTGAATCATCTACTGCACTTACTTATTGGGTACTTACCCTTAATTGCAGTCTCACCAAGCTCTTATGACTACAAGCTACTATTTATTTTCTGTTCCATGAAATATGTTGTGCCTTTTTCATTGTCTGTTGCATTTCTCTAAAAATATGCTTTATGGGGGACTTCAATGTGCTGAAAGTAAGTTCAGTGCATGCTGTTAATGTTAATCAGCTGACTTTTACATTTAAGCACTGCATCTAGGAGCAACATATTATATTTGCATACCTGACTGTATCTTTCTTTAAATCAGTTAGGAAACCTGCCAGAGAAATTGCACTGTTTCTGATAATCCATTCAAAATTAAAGTATTCTTCATAAGCCCAGTCTTCTTCCTCATGGCATCAAGTCTACTTATTTAAGTGGAAATAACATTATCTGTTTTTAAATCCTCAGCTGAAATTTCCAATGCAATATATTTTGCTCTCCCCATAAGTGATTGCAGGGACATGCTTTCATTTTTTACAGCCTCATTCTTCCAGCTTTTACATGCTTATTTTCATCAAACACAAGTGTGATTTTCTAGTTGGAAACAATCTTTCTGGTATCAAAAAGAAGGTTGAGCAAGCTAGATGAGTTTTCAAGATATGTAAAATTTAGTCTTTTGAGCATTCAAGCTGCAAAGGGAACACTGTGAGTAGTAAGAGAGAGGGAGAGAGAGATGAACAGAACACAGAACAATCTCACAGACACATACACACACACACACACACACACACACACACACACACACACACACACACACACGCGAGCGCAGTGTTCCCTGCTTAAGCTGCTGCAAAACCCTCAGGGCAGCACCAGTAGCCTTACAAACTACTCTGTTAACTGTTTTCAAATGAAGAACAATTGTGCTGACACTGTCAAGGGGTATCCCCTAGTATCACATGAACATGCTACAGGTGTGATTTTTGCTTTATAGTATAATTGCCAAATTTGCCTCAGTGTTCAATGCCATACCCATCATTGTACTGCATGGAAAGTCCTTAACTGGCTACCTAAAATATATTCAATTATTCACCACATATAAGACCACTAACTATCCTGAGACATGTACTGCTCTAAATGCAAAACTAAAAAATACTCATCCAGTCACCCTCTGTGATCAAATGACCATAACCAACTTGCTATGTATAGACCAAACAAATTAGCAGGACACTCCCTTTACTCCTACTCTGTTGCCAAGGCCTGGAGTTCCCTCTATACTTCCATTAGAACAGCTACCTCTTATCAAGCCTTACCAAGCCTTCAAGCTCTGTCTAAAAGACCACTTAAAAAATGAATGTCTCTGCTTCTGCTATACACTAGGATAGCTATCTACTGTCCTCATAAAACTCAAATCTACTTTCAATCCCTTATCCATCAGCACATTCCTCACAAATTTCTCTTAGCATCTCTATAATCACTTTATTTTCTTTGTTTTTCCCTTAGCTCTCCTTTAAGTCTAATATAGCCACATAAAAATTCTTACCTATGTGTTTTGCAGTTTGATAAAAGCTCTATATCATAACCTCTGTCTGTCTGCAAAATACACTTAAATCAAACTTTACCTTGCTTGGTCTTATTGTTTTACTGCATTTAATATACCTCTCTTCTCACAATACTTAGGCATCATGTCCATCTTCACTAGTATGTCTGAAATTAAACACCCACATAATGATCTTAGACTCTCATGTCAATAACTTATTTCATTCTATCACACCTACCATGGTGCCTCTCAGTTATATAAATACTTGACTATAGATAACCAGTTTATCCATACTTTGTACATTTTTGTAAATATTTGACTCAATATATTAGTGTTTCAAAGGTAATTTTGAATTTACTATTAAAGTGCAGTGTTTTATGTATGCAGTTAGTATGTTCTCTATGAGTCCACATAGATTTTTGTAAGGTATTCCAGTATTTTTCAAAAGACATGTCAGAGGTGAATCAATGATCCTCCAACCCTTACCCCTGTGCACTCAACTGCCTCCTATGTGACCTCTAGCAAGTCACTTAACCAGACATTGCTCTCTGATCACCCCTGAAAAGGGATTGTGTGTCCAGGGGTCTACTTCATAACATTGACATTTCATAAAGTTGAATTTCATAACACTGAGACCAAAACATCTAAATCCCAAAACACTGAAAACCCAAAACATTGAAAACTTAGAACATTGAAAGTTTGTTTTATAACATTTGAAAACTACAATGCATATGTAAATAACATCCTCTCCACTTATAACAACACCTAACTAACAAACACACTTTCTGCTACTCACTGTATTACAATCACCGTACACTGAGGTTAAGAAATTAACTTTTTTCCACTGTAGTGCGATCTTGGAACATAGTAGAAAGTGTGTTTGTTAGTTAGGTGTTGTTATAGGTGGAGGGGATCCTATTTACTTGTGCAATGTAGTTTTCAATGTTATGAAGCACACTTTCAATGTTCTGAGTTTTCAATGTTTTAGGTTTTCAGTGTTTTGAATTTTCGATGTTATGGTCTCAATGTTATGAAATTCAACATTATGAAATTTCAGTGTTATGAAGTAGACCCATGTCCATTGGTTCTACTTTGTTAAATAGAATAACTTTATTTAATTATTATACAACTGAATTTCATGTGAAAGTAAATATTTGTGTATTTAGTGCATATTTTTTGAAATAGATGTCATTACAAAGAGGGGGCCAAAAGGTGCAAATATTTTTTTGTGTGACTAGTTTGTGCAATAGTTGTTTTTGTCTCTGGCTTATGTCTGCACTTGACTCATTTCATTCTTTATGTATTGCATTCTGAAATGTGATCTGTACCTGGAGCTTTTCTCTCCAAGCCTCTGCTGAAAGTGGGCACATAACCAGACAGACTGCAATGGTAAACAAATGTCAGATAAATAAATAAATAAAATTGGCAATGAGGTAGCTAGAACCTGCTTATTAAACACAAGCAGAATTTGTCCTTTGCATTATGTGTGGTTCATAGGGAGGTACAGGAGATTTATTAATTAATTCACTAATGTCCTGTTTTGCCCAGGACAAGGTCATTTGGGCACTTGGGGCCTATCCTGGAACTTACAGGGTATAAGGCAATGAAACTAATTGAAGAAAGGATGGCAGTTTATCAGAGGACAGGTAAACACAAACACATATGCACAGACACAAGAACACGTTTTGGAGGATCAATAATTTACCTATGACATGTCCATGGAAAAAGACTGGAATACCTTACAAAAACCTACATGGTCTCATGGAGAATAACAACGTAAAGCACACAGAAAACACTCCACTTGAAATGAGAAATAAACTGGAGAGCAAATGCCAACCACTACACCACTGTGCTGCCTGGTATTAAAGTTAAAAAAAGATAATGCTTTTACAATTTACTTTTCGCCTTTAAAACTGTTTTTATCAATAACAGTTTCTTTTTACAATATTTGGAGCTAGCATGGAGGTTAAGGACTGAGCTTAATTCTTCTGACCAGAGTTTGATTCTCTTAGCTTTTATTTGCCTCCTATATGACCTTTAGCAAGTCACTTAATCAGCCATTGCTCCAAGGTCGCCCTGAAAAAGGGCTGTGTGTCCAGTGGATAACAAACAAAATAACCTTATTTAAATATTATGCAGCTGTGTTGTAGGCAAAAGTAAACATTTGTGTATTTTGTGCATATTTTTGAAATAGATGTCATTACAAAGAGGGTGAAAAAGGATATAAATATTTTTTGTGGGACTAGTTTGTGTAATAATCGTTTTCATCTCTGGTTTATCTCTGCACTTAAATCATTTCATGACGGCAGCGAGGAGACAGCATAAGCAATAATTATTGCAGTGCAACAGGCATGTTAGTCTGTTACAGTGCATTTCTCAGATGGGTTACTACTGCTTGCGTTATACCGAATGTGTTTATGTTTTTATATCATAATGGAAAACGAACAATGGTCTGCTAATCTTTTCACCGTTAGACTGACAAGCTCTTTGCTATCCTTTTTTATACTAGCATGCTGAATAACATTCCTTCTACTCCATCTTTTAAATTTTATTCTGGAGTGAAACTTCCCTGACAGCTTATCAAATGCAGCTT
This sequence comes from Protopterus annectens, assembly GCF_019279795.1. Classification (NCBI taxonomy): domain Eukaryota; kingdom Metazoa; phylum Chordata; order Ceratodontiformes; family Protopteridae; genus Protopterus; species Protopterus annectens. Next base: position 1,465,818,125 of record NC_056746.1, on the reverse strand, counting down.
TGCTGTATGGAGTCATGTGTAATGAATAACTGTATGATTGTTTTTGTTTAACTATTTATGTAATCCTGAAGGCAGCTAACAGTTCACTGCTGTGCCTCACCTGTCCTTTGTCAGCTGCTCTTGAAATCTGTTCCCTCATTTTAACAGCCTTTTGCTCATTTTAATTACCACTGCAGAAGCATTAGGTTTCTCAGTAAACCCATTTTATAGTCCCAGTACCCTTTTTAAGAAGTAATTAAGTATCATTAAGTTTTCATGATGCCAGTTCACATGGATCAGGCTAGATATATTTCTTATGTGGCTTCTTGTAAAAGCCGAACCATCTGGATACATTTCCCATAGTTCATCTTTTTTCCTGCATGCAGATTAGATAAGTGATACTGCTTTCATCAGCTTCTGCACTTTACTACTTTAGCTGGCTAGACATTTTGTACAAACTTGGATTTTCTAATAATAAATGGTGACGTTTTCTTCCCAGATGACAATATTAACACTTTCTCGGGTAAACTGCATGGACTTAACAAAACAGCCAAACGCACACACACACGCGCACACACACACACACACACACACACACACACACACACACACACACACACACACACACACACACACACACACACACACACACACTGCATGCATGCATGCATACGCACACACAAACACACCCATACACACACACACACACACACACACACACACACACACACACACACACACACACACACACAAATACTAGACAGTTATAAACTGCAAGTTTACTTAATTTCTTTATTATAAACATTCTATTTATTGGTGCATAACAAAAATTGGTATTGATGGTGTTCTGCATCTTGCTCTTTTGTTGTTTTCTGGATGTTTCCCTTATGGTTCAATAACAGGGCCATTTCTCTTACATATCTCACTCCTGCAGCAGGGACCATAATATTTGTACCAGCTCTATCTGCTGATTTGTGTGCAATCTCATTCAAAGACTCTTTCCAAATGATGCATCATGAGATATCTTACTAAATCACATGATAAATATTGAGGAGATGTTTTCAGGCATTAAAGAAAATGTGGTGAGGTGGACGCATTGGATAATTTACACCTTGGAGTATAAACTTAAATGTTTCCATGCACAGGCACTCATGTCATACTTCATACACTGACTGAAATAATATACAATAACAGTTATACTTAATAATCAAATAATGTCGAACATAATAGGAAGGATTCTGATACATTTGCTGCAAGCAGCAAGGCACTAAACATCAAGGGTTACATATTGTGACATGGTTCTTACTACACTATAAGTTTCTTATAATCCTCACATTGTTTCCTTAATTCCATCTACCCTACTCCTCCTATAAACCAACTACTTACTTTTCTGAAATCAGCTTTATGGCACCTCACCCCACATGCTAGTAGCTCATCTTCTATCCAATTTCTACTTTAATCTCTCAAACATATTAACAGCAAATGATTGACAATCCCTACATTTGGCATGTAAAAAATAAACTATATATGTAAATGTTTTTACATGTAAAAAACATTTAACAATCAATGTCTGCATTTTGCTTGTAATCCAAAAAGGATGTTTTTTGGTCAGTACAGATAATTATACTACTCTAGACACACACACTCACACAAACAAATAAATAAATAAATACAAATGTGTATATCATTTTTCTTATGTTGTTAACTCCCTCTATGTAAAAGTCATGTTTAATTATGGAGCTTTTCTGCCTGGGCCTCTGTTGAAGAGGCTGTTTGCATGTATGTATGTATGTATGTATGTATATATGTATGTATGTATATATGTATGTATGTATGTATGTATGTATGCATGTATTTATTTATTTTACTTTTTTTGTAACAGAGCTAGACTTTCCCAGTAAACAAATGTAAAAATAAATAAAATAACTAAATAAAATAATAACAAAACATGTTTTAGGACTGTCATTGAGAAAAGGGACTAATAGTAAATTAGGACAGCCACACTGCAGGCAGCAGTCTTGTGAAGGAGCTGAAGCAAAGGGACTGCACTGATATTATTCATGTTATCGACGTCACTAGAAAGGTAAGGAAGCATGAACAAGCGCATAATCACCTGCAAAATGATGTACCTTGTGGCTGCAACTCAGGAACGGTTAACATTCCAAAGAGATGCAGAACAGGACAGTGCCAACACATCCCGTCAATGGGGACAAAAGGGGAAGATAACAAAATAAAGACTCCTTGCTATGGAAAAAATTGTTCATTATTCCACTGCACAAGGGCAGACTCAATACAGATCTTTCAATCTATAGGCCACTTGGCATTTTATCTGCCCTATAAAAATATTATAAAATGTATTCAAGCACAAGTTCTCAGCTATCTAATAATAGATACCCAACTTCTGCTTTCTGCCCTCATCACATCACAATAACTGCTCTGATGAACTTTGTTAATACTGTCAACACTCACAGAAATGCCAGGAGCCTAGTCTCCATGGCCTGCCTAGACTTGTCAAATACTTTTGATACTGTCTTCCCCAGAAACGTTTACATAAACTGTCATCCTGAGGGCTCACCAATTCTTCACTACAATGGTTCAACTTCTCAAACAGATGTCAGGTAATGAAATGGACAAATGATTTCTACATCTTCCTGCCAGTAACTATTGGTGTCCCACAAGGAGATATACTATGTCCCATACCTTTCAACATATTCATTAACAAACTCTACACTGCTGCAAAAAATGCTACTCTAGATAAATACACTGATGACTCTGCCATAATCTGTTCTCCTAAAACTCTTCCTCTTCCTCTCTCTCTCTCTATCTATAAGCCCCAGGAAATTACTTAACAATTATTCCAATCAATTGAAATGTGGCTAAATAACTCTTAACTACTTCTAAGCCCAGAAATAAATAAATAAATGACTGCGCTTTACCCAAGAACACATCCATTCACTATCATCTCTGCCAACAGCACAATGATAAAACAAGTAAACCATGCAAAAGTATTGTGTTTCCTCATAGATGACCAGTTAAAATTCAAACACCACGTATCACATGTGGTTAACAAAATCATCAAAAATTTGATATGTTATACAGGGTAAAATCCTCCCGCACAGACATAACTAGGAGACATGACCATTTTGTTACTGCCATCTCTCCTCTTTGTTGCCATTACCTCACACTAACCTTCAAGTTTTACAACTGTTTTAACTTGAGCAATGCTACAATAAAATAGCCAAATATACAGTAAACTATAACAACAGAATGCACCACAGCCTAGTCTTCAGAGAATTAATTTGTTAAAACTATCACTTCACTTGTCTGTCTCTCAGCTATCTGCAATACACAGCCTTCTTTATATGTCAACAAAAATTGCCCAGTCGTTAACAACTTAATACAGCACTACCCCTCCAATAGAATTTTATACTCTAGAAAAAAATCACTAATCACTCTAACCAAATCATCTAATACTGAAGATAACTCTCTATATTGAAATAGTGTAGTTAAACTATGGACCCACATCCCACTACCACTGAAATCCATTCTAAATGTAAACTCAAAAACAGAAGTAAAACTTCACCTATCAGATTTATCTTCACTCTGAATGCAGTGCCCCACAGCCAGACTTAATCAATACCTTGATAGTTTTACTAGCATTTCTGAGCCCCAGAGTTTTCTGACACTGCTTACCACCTTACCGCTATACTTCAATTATACATCTTATGATAGCCATATATAATTTTCTCAGAATCTTCTTAACAACCCACCTATTAACTACAATATTAACATTTTCTGTCCTACTGAGTTCCTTCTTTTACTTCCATTTTTTGAATTTCTTAGCACTTATCATAGCCTCTGTTATCTATTTGACACACCCTCTAATATGCCTCTTTAAATACTCACAGCTCAACATCTACTAAATGCATAAGTATCTATTGTAAAACTTTTCTTGACTTATTATAAATGCAGTCTAATTAGCAACTGTATGTACCATTACATAAGTAAGTGCTAGCCTATCTGCCCTTGTAGGCCACTTTAAGCTTGGCCAATTTTCCTTAAGAATCAACTACGTACTGTGTGTCTATGAGGTAAATGCCACCCTCCAAACATTAAGCATGTGTATGCCTGAATGGGAATTTGAACTGTTGATCTTCAGATTAACAGTCTGATATTCTACCAAGTGATCTCTCCAAGCTTGTGTAAATGTTATGTATTACATAATATCTGTTTATGCAGCTTAAAAATGTTTGTAATATATTGAAGCTTATCTCCCCAGATCTGTCTTGAAAGGGGTGTTTTGACTAAACCCAGCTAGACAAACCAGGTAATCAAAAGGAAAACAAAATAAAATAGCAAAGGTAAATAAAAATAGAATAGCAAGCAGAAGAAAATATGCAAGCATAACCACAAGAAATGATAGCTGAGGAAAGAAGACCATGCATTCATTTGTGGGACAGATACCCGATTTTATATATATATATATGAAGAGAAAAGGCTGGTTTGGGGTTGGAAATGAGGCAAATATGCAGAACGTTTACAGGGAGTAAGGAAGATCAGGGAAATGTTGTTAAGTTCTGTGAGGCTGATGTTTGTGAAATGCGTATCAGACAGTGAAATGTCTCTGTAGCAATAATAGTTAATGTCATACTTAATTCTGTGGCCACTAGGATTGGACAATCAGTGCATCTTCCCCTTGATTCCATGTGTGGTCAACACAGCTCTGCTGACTCACTTATGGTCCTGTTTCCCAGGAAGCTGTTGAAGGCTGGGGGGCAGAGTGTGAGAGGGGCACTTAGTGGTCTAAAAAGAGCAATTTTTAAAAACTTTTTACTACCACCATATAGGTTCACTTGGATGACATTTTAAGCTTAGCCAATTTCCCTTTTGGTGCTTGAATTAACATTTTCTGATTGGTCTTACCTATCCCATGGCTGATAATTGTATATTATCCCTAGTGAGAATAACTGTGATCATACCATAGAAAATTTGAGGGGACCCATGTAAGGGATGCAGCATTTAGGAACTGCCTCTGTCCATTAGTGGCATAAGGGGCAATCCTGGAGTACATTTTCTATTACCCATCTTTAGATCCAACTTGCATTTGAATAGGAAAGGGATGAGCTTTGTTTTACTTGAATGGATAGTCTGTTCTGGAACAGTGGTAGCCTCTGTGGTATGTATCCATCTCTCCACAGCATTCAGTTTAGATATCTGGAGTATTTCTAATGCCATTTGACTTGCTGATGTTTAGCAGGTCCATCTGTATTAGATCAGAGGATGCCTTGTATGCCAGACAGGTCACCTCTAAGCACTTTGTAGGATACTGAGCATAGTGATATATTGTTGAGGTAGTCCATGCAAGATCTATTGTTTAGGATTTGTATCCTTTTAATAATATTCCAATTGTTGCATGGGTCTGGACAGAGATGTGCCAAAGTGGGCATTATACAAAATGATTGACCTAATGAGGGCTTTGTAAAGGGGGACAACAACACCTCCAGATCTAGTCACAATCAGTTTGTTTATAAGCTGTGCAATACAGAAATACTTTTTTATGGCGTGCAAAATATCAGAGCTGGATCATGGTTAAATGAGGCCCTAGGCAGGGTAATAGATTGGTCCCACCCCCAGAGCAGCCCCTCCTGCAGCAACCCCCTACTGCTCCAGCAGCAGCTCCTTCCCCAGCCACTCTAGTGTTCCATTACTTGGCTATTTCTCCTCGGTTACCATAAACGCTGTTCAAACCTGTCAGTGTGCACACTGTTTTCTCATTTATTTCTACAATGATTAGAGAAATTGAAACAAAATAGCACAAACACTGAGACATTTTCTAAACAAACAATACACACTTCCAATGAAAGCAGACTTAGCATGAGCAGTAAACTTCTCTGCCCTTGAAACTCACATTCATTGAAATGGCATAAAAACCCACATTCAGCTGCATCTGGCCAGTGGATGACTAAGCTTACCTCAGGGATGTTTTCAAATCATAGGCTCCTTACACATTTTTAGGGCCATGCATGCATGTATGTGTTCTTTGATTCACCTTCCTGATTGTATTAACCTGATTGCATTAAATTATATTCCTTGCATAATACAGCACTACTTGTTAGAATGTGTTTTAAATTTGTATTTTATTGAACAGTCTTCTAGGAAGCAATGAAACAACATGTATGAACCAATGACAAAACTACCCATTTCAGAAAATTTCAACCACAAAAGGCCACTCAAACTTCTGTCATTACAATCCACCAATATCAGTAAATATGCAAAATCTCTGCAAAAGTAAGTCATCTAGCAAGCTCGGATGCTCATAAGCCTGGCTACTTATTATACAGCAGGAACTTCTTACTGTAACAATTGGTAATGTCTGTTATGTACTTCACAGATGATAAAGATTCTAGTTGTCTACTGATGTACTATGTTCTTCATCTGTAACTATGTTTGTAATTATTAATTGCTATATTGATCAAATTGTTAATTGCTATGTAAATCCAATGTAACTACTGTCTGTATATTTTAACTGTGGAGCTTTTCTCCCCGGGCCTCCGCTGAAAATGGACCTATGTTCAGTCAGACACTCCCAGTCAACAAATGTAAATAAATAAATAACTCCACATTAAAGGGATGTGTAACCAATGAAGAGGTTGCTGCTAGCAAACAACTTTACATTTCATTGTTTCGTCTACAAATAAAGTGCCTGTTGCCCTTGAGGAATACATTGTCTATGTTACACTAAAAAAATGATAAGCTAGTAATATTACAATAGGGAATGGATGACAAACTGATAACAGGTTCATAGTTACTAGGTAACTCCTCAAAAGGTGGACATTCACAGGACTGTAACATCCACTCCCTTTAAAATACTACACAGTACAGTATCAGTGATCCATCTACATACTGTAGGAATAGAACCCACAGCCTTCTGCATCAAAAGCAAGTATACTACCTGTTGTGCTACTCACAATACAAACAGACTTGCTATAACCAGCACTAAACTTCTTTTCCCCTGAAGCTCTCAGCTCCTTGTAAAATCCACTTGAAAATCAACTAAATCTCTCAAGTTTGCAGCACAAGAAATCTGGAAAAAGCCAACATTTATTTGGGGGGGGGGGGCAAAGGCCCAAAACTAGGGACACAGTTTAAACATTGCTTGTATAATCTTAGAAAGTTGCTAAAATAAAGTGTTTTGTGTTACCATGTGTTTCCTGAAAGATAAGAAGACTGAAACTTAAAGGTCTATCATTATTTAGTGAATTTAGTTCTCACTGATTTGCCAGAAAACCACAACATTTAAGAGTAACAGACTAAAAGTATGGGTCAAATATTACTCCTTAAATCACAAGTGGTGGTGTGGGTGTGGGTAGAGAATTCAGGGGCTTGTTTCTTGTACCTAAGGTACAGGGTTTGAGTCTGAATAACACTAACCACTAGGTATAACCAACTGAGGTGCACACACACACACACACACACACACACACACACACACACACACACACACACACACACACTACTCCTTAAAAACACACAGCAAAACTCCTCTCCTTAAAAACTTTACCTGAAACGGGCATTAATGTGATGATATTCAGCAAGCAAAGAACACTTGGGCACCACATACACCACTCGTGAGAACCAGCTAAACTCTCCTTGTAACAACAACAAATGTGATGATTTCACCAGTATAAGAAAGCAAAGCACACTCTCCTTACCTGGAAGCATAGATCAGCAAAAACACTATAACTTCCTGAAATACTAGCTCAATGAAACACTATAGTTTAAATTCTGTGAGCTGTTTAAATCTGTGTTGGTGTGCAACACAAGCATGGATCCATGGCCTTGAAGCTGTAAAAGTAGGGAGGGGGGGGGCTCTCCCTCGATCTATGGTTCTGACACTCTTGTCCTTTCCACATGATAGTGGTCAACAATGTCCTAGTCATGAAGTTCATAGATTAGTACTAGGCTAATTGCCCTTGTGAGCCATTTTAAACCTAGTTAATTATCCCTTGTGAAACTCAAACCCTGCACCTTGTGTTTGTAAGGCAAACGCCTTAACCATTAGGCCACCCTCCTAACCCCTGGGTGATGATATGTTAGGTATCAGAGCACCATGGAGAGTGCCAACATGTAGAATTGTAGACAGTGGATCTGAAAGTAGCCACAAAAACCTGTTCGGCTATAGCTACTATCACTATCGTATTATCACAGGTGTAACTCCTGTACAGTAAAGATTCCTGGCATTCAAAATGGAATAGATAAACATCTTAGTAGAAAGGGCCAGAGTTATACATCTCTGAATCACTCTGTCATATTTCATTTCATCTTTGGCATAAATTATTCAACTCATTTGCATATAGGCTCTCATTGGAGTGACATTGTGCAGTCATTTGTATGCCATGCATATTGTGCTATTTAACCTACAGCACAGCCATGCTACTTGCGCTTTTGAATAATCTCCACCCTGTGAGTTACCACAATTCCTCTCCATTTGATTTTACTTAATGTTATGCGTTAAATGTTTTTGAATAACTCACAATTTCTAGTATTACAGCAATTATCAGAAAATTATCCATCTTTAAGTGCACTTTGTTATAATTATGGCATCAAGAGTGAAGTTTGGCAAGTCGTAAAAATTCACACACACCTCAAGAAGAATTCATTAATTACTGCTTTATCAGATTTCATTCTTTATAGTGTTTATTCTTCATTTTTATTTTATTCAATGATTCTTTTATTTTTCAAATCAGGCATTAGTATGAAAGGACATAATTCCTTAGCATATATAGTAATGATTGCATAATAATATTATTGCTGAGAAGTTTTTGCATTTTATTTTTTATTTTATGCATTTTTATCTTTTAAGTGTTCCTCTTTTTTATGCAATGTAAGTTATTATAGGGTAATTTATGTTGATCTCTTCAGATGTCCTTTAATGAAGTGATAATACGTCAGTGAAATGTTATTGTAATATATGCTCATGTCAGCAGATCAGTTTAACAATGTCTATGATGTGAGCAAAGCATTATTGACTTCATGACTCATGTTCCTTGTTATTTCTATAATATCCTCATGCCTTCTAAATAGAAGACTGAAAAATGGCAAATTAATAAGAAGTGAAAGAAAAACAGTAAGACAAGTAAACACACATGCACACATATAGACTATATGCTGCAAAAAATACTTTCTGGAAAAATAACTTACATTTCTGAGTGATGTGTATGTAATAAAAGAACCTTTCATGATTAAGTTTTAATGTCATAATTACTGGGTACATATCTCTTGAGGAATAACTCTGTAGCAACACTTCTCACCGTAGTATTGTACTCTATGCTACAGTATATCACGCATCCTTAAAAAACTAAAGTGTTGTGATAGTGTCGAACTCTGTGTTATCACTGTCACTTCTTGTAACCTACTCCCAAATCCACTCCTCCAGGTGCTGTTGTAGTCCTTTCCACATGACACCATTGCCTCACGTTTTAGTAGCTTCTCTCTTCTATGTGTGTACGGCCTCTTTTTCCAGCCTTGCCAATCTGTTCTTCCTCAATCTCTCATTCCATAGGTCTGACTAATACCTCTTGTTTCCATTATGTCTTATGTGTTACCCTGATGTGCTATAGAAGCTGGCAAAACTTGCATATCCAGTGTGCCTTGCAATCTCAAATACATTCTTTCCAAATGTGCGGCTGGAAATCCTATTAATTATTTTTGTGTTATTTAGCATTCTACACTGTGTCCACTCACAGACACACTGAGACCTTCATAAGTCGTAACATGTCTTGTTAACTGAGTTCCATTTTAAATCATGCTCTTCCTTATTACCTGGCCATATTTAAATCTTGTCTCCATCTCTGCTGCTTCATCTCTGCAAGCTCCCATTTCATCCAGTTACATACCTTCCTTTCTATCCTTTCTCCCCTCGTTATCTAAGTCTTCACCTTACAGGTTTTTCCAGTTAAAATGTTATTCATCTAAAATTGCATTTTCCTGAATTTTCTTGAGATAAGTTTTATGATATGCTTCCTGATAAACTTTTTTGTTCTGTCTTGTGTCACACACTAACATGTTTGTTATTCAATGCATCCCATTTCTTCTGTAAAACATGTTAAACTTTATTTAAAAATGAGTAAAGGGAAGGATAAAGAAAGTTAACAATTGGAACAATAAAGACAGCAACAATTTGCCATGACTACATCCAATATTATGTTTTACTATTATTACTATTACAGTATAAATACTGCATATTACTATTTCATTTAGAGTATCAAGAGTTACTTCTTCTGTTACCTTACTAATGAAATTGCAATTGCTGTGTGATTGGCAGTGACATTTTAAATAATAAAACAGAGGCATCAAAGTGGAGAAAGTACTTAAAAAGTCTTTTTGCACAGAGCCAAGCTACCCTCACATATCCCTCCTAATATGGGATGCTTGCACCCTTATACCCCTTCAAAGTATGTATACTACTTCTAAGATTTAATGATTCCTGTTATACCATATTCTCAATTTACCTGGAGAAAACTTAATCGTCAAACATCAATGATAACATTAATGAATATCAATCATTAGTGAGCCCAGGAAAACACTAAAACTCTTTCTATACACTAAACTTTATTTTGTTTACTGTACACTTTAGCTGTTTTCCTAAGCCTTGTTAAACAGTTGTTTGTTTACTTTTCATCTTATAGGTTCATAGGTTCATAGGTTGGTACTAGGCTATCGGCCCTAGGGCCTATACAAGCCTAGCCATAACAATTCCCTGGCTATTTCTTCCCACACTATTTACTTCCTGGACCCCTGTCTAGCAGGGTGACTGATATGATCCCCAGGGTGAATTTCCTTTCTCCCATCCAATCGACAAGATTCCTTTTGAAGATGGCCAAGGAGGCACTCTGCTTGACATGTATGGGCAGTCTATTCCAGAGTCTGGGGAGTCTCTGGGTCAAGAACCTATCCCTCCTGCATGTTTTGTTTATTGTGATGACAAGGTTTATATCCCTGGAGCATGTGGCTCTGAGGGATTGGGATTTATTTAAGTGCAGCATGTCCAACAGCTCTGGGTTTGACATGGCCTTGTATGCTGAGCAGAGATCACCTCTGAATAGACGATATGCCACAGAATATAGTGGGAGGTTTTTAAGGCAGTTACTATAGGGCATCTGCTTTAGGCCTGTGATTCTTTTAGTGAGATATTTTTGCTGCCTTTCCAGTTATTGCAGATGTCTTGAGAGATACATACCAAATGGGCCATTGTATTCTATAATGCGTCTAATGAGGGATGAGTACAGTGGGACAATGACCTCCCTTTTTCTGGATGAAAAGCCCTTAGTGATGAGGTGTGCCACATAAAAGGATTTTCTGACTGTTGTGGCGATGTGGTTATTGAAGGTGAGACCACTGTCTACCTGTGTCCCTAAGTCTCTTATCACACTCTTGGTGTTTAGTGTACTGCCACCTATGTGGTAATTCAGGGGTACATGTTTTTTCCCAAAGGGGATAACTATACATTTCATGGCATTGAGCTTGAGCCCATGGCTCTGGCACCAAGCATTTGTTTCTGTAAGGCCCTTTTGTAGAGTATCCACATCATTTGGGGAATTCAATAATGGCTCCTTGTTTTCAGTCATCTGCAAACTTTATTTGCCAGAGTCCCTTAGTGTTAGCATGTACTTCAGAGAAGTAGATGCCAAACAAGAGTAGTCCCAGGACTGAACCCTGAAGTACTTCACTTGTCACTTGTCTGCAGCTGGATTTGGAGTCAGCTACTTTTAGAGTGTGGGTTCTGTCAGTAAGCCAGTTGGCAACCCATTGAGTGATGTCGGGATTAATGCCCAGCTTAGTAAGTTTATCTATGATTCCAGAGTGGGGAATGGTGTCAAAGGCCTTGGTGAGGTCCAAATAGGCTGTGTGGACTGCCTTACCCTCATCTACGACTCTGGAGACTGATTCAAAGAAGTCAATCAGGTTCAGGAGACAAGATCAGCCCTTCACAAACCGAAACTGGGTGGGGTCCAGTGTTTGAAGGTTGCCAATATCTTTGTTTATAAGTTCCATGATAATACGTTCCATGGTCTTGCAGATCAGGCTCATCAGACTGATGGGGCGGTAGTTCCCGGGATCCAAGGTGGATCCCCCCCTTGTGAAGTGGGATAACTGTAGCTGTGCGCCACTCAGTTGGCATGAAGCCAGAGGTGAGGCTGTGATTAAACATGACACTTAGGTGAGGTGCCAGTTCATTTTGTAGTTCATGTAGTACACAGTCCAGGATGTCATCTGGTCCCATGGATACTGTATTCTTAACTTTGTAGAGTGTGTTTTTTACCTGTGTGGCTGTTATTACCAGAATTTGGCAATCTTCCAGTATTGAGCTGGGCTGTTTAGGGGGTGAGAGGGGGGTGAAGTTGGCAATGAATCGATCTGCCAGGATATTGGCAATATCCTTGGTTTTGTCTTGTACTTTTGTTTTGTCTTGTGCTTTTTGATAAAGCAATTATAATAAAAGCTGAGTATCAATGTACTTAAATGATAAATAATTGCATCATCCTTTTAAATTGATACAATTTATGAGTTCATTCCTAAATATAAATGTCAGATGAAATAGATCTTGTACATATACACTTGCTCCACAGATGACCAAAATCTCAGACTAAATTAACTTATTTAGTTTCTTAAAGGTGGTTAGGGAATTGGGGGTGGAAGAAGAGCAAAATGGGAGACATCTTTTGTATTTGCATGAGCTGGTCTGCCATACTCAGAGCAAGCTGACACTCTGAGTCTAGCAGCAAAAGGTAAGAAAGTATAAAAATAGTGGAATAAATATAAACTTAAATGTGTCACCCTTTATTTTGCTTGCGATACAAAGGAAAGCCTCATCATAAATTACTGAATAATCATATTAATGCACTTTGTGTTTAAGATCACCTGAAACATTTTGTACAAGAGAAGCAGGATGAGATGAAACAATCACTGTGCCCTTGTTAAAGCATCTGCATAACAAAGAGAAAACCCCCCTAATAGATTCTTAAATCTTCCTAAAGCAAATGAACCTCTTGGTTCAGCCATTCATATAGCTGCAATTGTTCAATCAGATGCAAAATGCTTGTAATTAGTCAGGTGGATATGTAAGTGACCCTTGAGCACACCCATAATACCTATGGTGGGAATATGAAGTAAGTTGGCCTTATGCATCTTATTCTAGAAATCATAAAATGTCTCTGTTGCCAGCTACTTTAACACTGTGGGACTCAACCTTCACATAGAGGATGGCTAGACATCTGCTGGGTCTAACTGAACAAAAAGTGGCATGAAGGTTTTGGAACAGACAACTACCTGAACTTTATAAAAAGGATAGTAATGTCAGCTTTGCATTTTTCTAAACATACCAATCATTTTGGATAGTGATAGTTATAGAACTGTAGGCTGTATAAAAATATTTATGAAGTCTAAGAAATCAGAAATGATGAAGTCGTTGTTTGTTAGTTACGTTAGACACAAACGAGTTTGGAATAACAATATGGAACCCTTATAAGAAAACAATCATTGGAAAGAGTACAGCAAAAATATACCAAGGGCATCCATGGATGTGAAAATGTAAGTTATTATGAAAGACTAAAATATCTGAATTTGTACAGTGTTCCATATAAACATTTAAGAGGACACCTTATTTAGGTATATAGGGCATTTGCAGATGACTACCTCTGGAAATGTTTAGGGTTATCAAAAAGAAGTAGAGAATCACCCGACAACCTGTGCAGAAAATTCTATAGGAATGAGAAGTGCACTAACTGGTTTCCTAAAAGAGCAGCTGATGCATGGAATACACTACCAAATTACATTAAAGCAAGCAGTAGTTTAGATATTTTTAAGAAAAACCTGAGCATTTAATATGGGGACAACTGTTTTGGTATATCAACAGGCTAGAAGGGCATTTATGTCCATGTTTGAAATATTTGTATGTATGTATGTATATATGTAAATGGCAGTGGGGTAAAAATTGGCTCCATCAGTAGAGTTCCTTCCTTTGTGTAAGGGAATAATATGGGACTTTCTACACAGTGTAGGGTTATAAAATTCCAGTACAGATCTGTTAATAAGAATACTTATTGGATAGGCTATAGAATTTGCTACCATTCTAGGGTATTCTGGAGGACGGTTGTTTGCCAAAGTAGAGCAAGGTTTAAGTTTAAGTAAGACTTTTTTTATTAATGTAGTCAAAGCTGGTTCAAAGCAAAAGAGGGCATGTTGGCAGCAGGATGGCAATTTTTACTAGGGATGGAACAGGAGGATGAAACTGGAGTGCGAATAGAGGTGCTTTGAGAGGAGATGGACTCTTGTGAGGTGACTGAAATTAAGTTGCTGTATTTTTGTGCTATTTGGTAAGGGGACGTTTCATGGGTATAAACTAGGGTGTTTGAACCTGGATTAAGTAAGAATGTTATAGAGAACTATAACTTCCTGGAGCTATGATGTTGATTATTTTGCATGCATGTGTAAAACTGCTTTTTTATCCTTAAATATCTGTTTTATTACTTGGTTACAGACTTGTCTGAACAGTTGTAGGTTTGTATGAGTCTTTTTTTTTTTTGCCAGTCTTTCTTTGTTTCTTGAGGTCATAATACAATATTGAGTAAAACACAGTTCACTTTCAAAATAATTGAGTAAAATTGAGTAAATTGCAGCTCACTTTAAAAAGAACTGAGTAAAAACACTGTAAAGTTGTATTCCTTAAGCCTGCATACTCAGACCCTTGAAATCCTTGCAGCTTGGTATAGCACTGCTCTGCTCGCCCCCGCTTCGCTTGGGCTTGCTCCGTGCCCCACCCTGCCCCCAAATTCCACCCGCCCCCGGTAGTGCTAAATATAAGCCCAATAAACCACTCCACACATCCATACACCACCCCCATACTTCACCCCTTCCTGCCAACAACCCTTTTAATTCTCTACCCACATTCCTTACCAAGTACCACTACTATCAATATGAGACCAATTATGTTCCTCTCAGTTATATTGTCTGAGCTATATCTCCTCACCATCTATGAAAACCAGCCCTATCTTGGCTTTCACCACCCCATATCTCATACCATCTCTGCTCCCATCTTGAGTGAATCAGATCAACCCCTAGCTCACTACAACCCTGTCCTCTCCACTTTTAACGACCACCAACTAACTAGACCATGATCCATCTCCCCCAAAACTAGATATTATCATAAAATAATAAGTAAAGTGCTGAAACTAATAATCACTGTACAATTTACTCTGATGAGGGATGGAGACATCCACCCTAACCCTGGACCCACCCTTCCCAGAAGCTCTCAGCCCACTACCACCTTCAACATATGGCCAGATTCAATGTCCCCTAACTCTCTCCTGACCTGTCACCTAAACATCAGGAGTATTAACAACAAGGTCCATAGTCTTCATGCCCTTCTAGCCACCTACTCACCTGATGTGCTATGTCTTACAGAAACCTGGCTAAATCCAGGAACTAAAAATTATGAGGTTACCACACCAGGGTACAACATACTTAGACCAAAACACCATGAAAGGTGGAGGAGTAGCAGTTCTGTTTAAAAACACAATAGATGTCACACTAGCCCCACAACAACCCCCCTTGTTCAATAATGCAGAAGCTCTAGTTAACAAACTGCAGCTTAACAAAAGTAAAACTATATTTATTGCCTGCATTTATATTCCCCCAGGCAACAATGCAAATACCCTAGAAGACTTCCTCCAATGACTTTCCAACACATACCCCCAAGAAACTATGGTGTTAGGAGATGTTAATACTGACTGGAACTATTGTTCCTCTGAATCTCCCACCACCCATATAACCCTTTATGGCTATACCCAACTTGTATCTTCACCCACCAATATAAACAAATCCAATTGCAAAAGATGGATTATTGACTTTAAGGCCTATTTACCTCCTGGCCTAAATAGTACCGTCTCTTTAAAACCTCTTTTGAAAAAAATAGGGTTACCACACTGATTTTTAAATGTGTTTTTATTGGTTGTTAGTTTTATTTAAATTCTGTGTCTTTGCATTTTGAATTAAGGTCTGATGAAAAGGATTACCTTGAAAGCGCTTACCTATTTTTGCAATAAACAATAGTGTGTCTTTAACCTCCAGCCTATATGCCAATATATATTTTCTCATTTGTTCCTTTTGGGTTTATTGGTTCCACCAGCTTTCTAGTATTTACTGTTTTATAGGTATGTTCTTTTGGTAGATGAGTAATGGTTCTACACATGTAAGTGGGTAAATGGTCACTTAGTGTGTCTGGATATGTTTCAGAATTAATGAATTTATTAGGATCAAAAACCAGTATCCAGTCAAAAATAGAGCACTGATCCATAGTTTTGCTATACTTGTTTGCATGAACCTGAATAGGTTCATAACAGATGGCGAGAAGTTAGAGGTAAAGTCTTGTAAGTTGATGTTGACATCACCTAGAATAATAGTTTCACTATTAATTGTAGAAGATGTCCAGGGTAGAGTATCTTCAAACATGGGCATATTGTTTCCAGGAGGGATGTAGACTACAGTAATACATAAACCATTTAACCTACTTAATCCAAGAAAGGAGATAGGAATCTCTGCATTTGCAAGTTTGGAAATGGGAAAGATCATAAGATTTAAGGTAAGGGAGAGCTCTACCATGAGATTTCTTTTGTAGTCTGTCAGCTCTGATTACTTTGCAACCTGAAGTGGGGGGAAAGAATTCAGAGCCTTGCATTTGTGTTTTAAGCTTTATCCCAACAAAGTCAGTCCTGTTCAGGTTAAAGAGCATAATCAGAAAATTAATACATTTTTTCTCATTTTCTCCAACCAGCAACAGCTTTTGTGGGGCCCCCACACAGTCACGGATAATTAAGGGAGCACCCTATATCAATTTATACAGTTTTGGGAGTGGGGGGCCCCAGATTCTTCAAATATCAAAGTGTTTGAATGTTCTGTGATATATTTTATCCATTACATTTCAAATATAATTAATTGTTAGCTACATTTTTAATGATAACCAGAAGAATAATGTATGTGCCCTGGCATTATTGGATGTATGCACAGATAAAAATCAATAATATTTTTACACACAACCTGTCAAACACAAGCCATACAGTGAATGCTGTTTAGCAGTCATCAACCAGCTGCAAGGATAAGTCACTTTTATTTACCTCAGTGAGGAGTAATGCATACCCATCACTGTCTCTGATTTCACAGACCTTCCCTGATTTTGCTCACAGTTTTGCTGGTAAATCATTCAGGATTACAGAGAGTAAATAAATCCAGACGTTAGAGCTTTATATTTCTTAATGTCCAAAAAATGCATGATGATGCAAAAGGTATTATTCTATTACATTTTTTAAGTGAATTAGAGTAATATTTAAAACATGTAATAAAGGATTTTCGACTGGAAACAGACTGCCTGCTTTGCTTGGATTACTTTTGAATACTTTGTAATGCTGTACAGTTATATATTTTCTATTATTATTTTTTGTTTTGTTTTGTTTTGACTTGAGACGAGTTTAAGTTCACTACTTCTATTACTATTGTCTGATCTGATTAATATACAGTGATTAACTAGAAATATATGGACTGAAAATCTTCCACACAGACAAGTTTCTTACACTGTTTTGTTGTTTGTTTTTTTTTTTATTTAAAACATGCTCCTGATTTGAGCCTTTATTCTGCTATTAATTTTGGTATTGTACTGAATTCTTCAGCAAAGTTGTTCAGTTATAGTATCTGGTGCTCTTCCTGTAAAACTACCTTAAGGAAAAAAAAAACTGCCCCTGAAAGATCGGAAGCATCAGCTGTTCTTAAAATTCACGATTTGCATGGAGATCAGTCACTGTGGGCTGCTGATCATTCTAATGCTTACTTTACTCATATTCATTATCAGTTTTATCCTAATATGGTCGTATCACAGCCTTGCAGTTAAAAAACATAATCAGGAAATGAATACACTTTTTTCCTCATTTTCCCCAAACAGCAGCAGCTTTTGTGGGGGACCACACAGTCAAGGGTGATTAAGCCCCCCACACACACACAGCCACAGGTATTACAAGTGCCTAAAGCTGGCTATGCTGTTAGTTTTAGTGGATAGAATGTCTACCAGCAGAGTTTGACTAAGCCAGGGGCACCATGTGAATTGTAAAATATTTAATGGAGTTGTGAAGCCTGTTATTTCATAAACCACTGTTACTATAACCAGAGATATTTTTGAATTTTATGGGAGATATAAGTAAGAGTTATTACTCACCAGATTTATTAAGTGTACAGGATTGCTGTAGTAGCTTTTGTTAGTTTGACAGACCTGTTACAAAATATTAAGATAAGAAAACTTGCTGTGGTAGGGGGCCCCCAGGGACAGGGGGCCCCCAGCGTCTGCAGGGTTCTCTTGTGCCTAAAGGTGGCTATGCGTATTTTGTTAAAGTTTGTAAACTTGTATATTACTTTAAGAAACCAATGTCAGCTGTCATGTGATAATTTGATTTAAATAGAGCCCTTTGTGCTGTTCTTAACAGATTTTGATGTACATTGCTTCAACCTGTATACAGACAAAAGTACTTAATCTTAATAACACATATTTTTCTCTTGGATTATCCTGGTTTACCTTAGCTTGTCAACATTGTTGTTCTATTTTTGGTTCCTGGTTAACACGCTGAGCTGTGGAACAAACATTTGCTGCTTTTCTGGGTGTGTAAAACAACATAGTGATGACTTCTGAATTGTTCCTGCTCCATGTTCCTTCATCACCCAGGGACAGACCCCATATAAACAATGGCTCCCATCATTCAATGTTTTTATTTTTCTACTACATGCTCTATATGACCGTTGAACTAATATGAGTTACTTTTTAATTTGACAATATAATAATATCTTAGTACTCGTTTTAACCTTCTTTCTCCTTCTGCTGTAAATTTGATCTTTAGTCCCTTACTTTACTGGCTGCTGCGGTGGTGGTGTTGCGGTAGCGTTGTCACCTCACAGTAAGATGTTGTCCTGTTCGATTCTCAGCTAGAGCGTCTTCTGTGTGGAGACATGCATGAATGGGCGTACCTTCGTTGAGGGTTGTGCATCAGGGCTGGCAACTCGGCACTTAAAAATCTACTGCCAATTATTAGCGGACCGGAGTTCTGCTGTGGCGACCCTAACCGGGAAAAGCCGAAAGACACAACATTCCCTTACTTTACTCCTAACTATTCTACCTTTACCTCTTCCTCTATTTATCACTTTCTACTTTTCCCCCTTTTTAAGTGGTGTAATACTTCTGACAGTTGAATGTTATAAAGTAAATGCATTTTGTCTTTAATTGTTTTTGTGTGCACAGTACCTATTAAGTTATCATATTATTATTCATTCTTCATGTCATTCTCCTTTTTTGTGTCTCTTTTTACCATTTACCAATTGTATTAATTTTTAAATTGTTAATGTTCTTTGAAGCTTTTCCCTCCAGGCCTCCAGTGAAAATGGGTTATTTTTATGCCCAGTCAGACATTCCTAATAAAGAAATAAATAAAAAAAGAAATAAAGAAAGAAATTTCCAGAGAGGAGATGGAGGCAGCTTTATTTACAGTACAATATGGGGATAATTAGCAAGAAACTGAACATTGCCAGTCATTTGCATAGCAAGAGGACTTTACAGCCATCTGGACACAGAGAGACTGATAATGGAAACAAAGCAAGTAGAATTCAACACAGCATAGCAAATCCGGCAACTGGAAGCAGAGGAGAGAGAGAAAAGCAATACCAACATGAGGAAGAGATCATTTTCCTATATGAGAAGCATGAGTCATGGCTGGGGGGGGGTGGTGATATCACACTTAAGAATCCCAGGTCAGTACAAAACATTTTCCACAATGTAAGGCGGGGATGTTATGAATTGTTCATAAAGGTGTTTGAGAGGGTGTCTATTCAACACCAGATTGACCAAAGACAGTGGGTGCAGTTTTGCACTCCCTTTCTCATGGGTAAAGGAATGAATACAGATTCTAAACTCTGTGATGTTGACTGTTTAAATTATGTCAGAGTTAAAAAAAAATGTTTGCTTGATTGTTATAAGTTAACCCCAAAGCTGTATTAAAAAGTTGAGAGAGTTCAGGAGAAAGACAGATAAAAGTATGACTGGGTATATTGCAGGAATCCCGATGGGTGAGTGGATATAATGTCTTCACATCTGAAATGTTTGTAGATCTTTTAGTCAGGGAACAGGTCCATAGCACTATGCCTGAGACATGAGGATTTATTTGGCAGACCAGGAGTATAACATTGCAGAGGTGATGAGGAGGATAAGGAACTTTTACCTAACCAGCAGGTACTGCTGCTTATTTGGGGTGACCCAGCTCTCCATATGGGTATAGGTGAACTCATGAGGAGCAGCCTAGTCAATCCCAGCAGATTACACTGGACAAGGGGAATTCACATGTTCAGGGACATGCCCATGTTTTGTTATTAGTATTTTAAATGTAAGCAGAGAGAGCTTGTTCAAAGGGTTATAGGTTTAAAGGTACTTACTACGCTAGTGATCTATGATGCTCTTAATAAGCTTAGCATTACATTCTCATGGTAGTTTTTAGTCCTTATATTTTTCACACAAATAACCCAGAGATGGGCCAAACAAGGATATGTTTCCCCTATCCATGAGGAATAGAGATGCTAAATTTGGGGTTACCCATTCATTTATTCAAATTATGTTTGACTAGAGTAAGAAAATGTGGAGTCGAAGACAGTTTCATATAAATGGCATTCTCTGTGATTCATACCTATCCTACTAGCATATTCAATTTATATTGCAAAAGAGATTGTGATCCCAATTGGATGGGAGAAAGGAAATTCACCCCAGGGATCATGTCAGTCGCCCTGTTAGACAGGGGTCCAGGAAAGTAAATAATGTGGGAAGAAATAGCCAGGGAATTGTTATGGCTAGGCTTGTATAGGCCCTAGGGCTAATAGCCTAGTACCAACCTATGAACCTATAAATGCCTTCAGCAGGTGTTTATGATACCAGCAGATTTGTGAATTTGTAATAGTTCTAAATGACTAGGGTCTGAACAAGCACTATACATGATACAAGTGTCACCTGCCAGTAGCCTGAATGATGCTGAATAGAGGGACAAAGGTTTCACATGGTCTGCAGAGATTTTACAATGTAGGCTCTTGATTTGTTTAGTGAGAAAATGTTTTGGTCATTCCAGCTGTGACAAATGTTTGGACAGGTACATAATGAAGGTGGGATTATATTCAATGATTGCCCTAATGAGTGCTGAATACAGTAAAGCAGTTACATACTTGAATCTGGAAGCACCTGTAAGCTGTGTGATGAAAAAGGACTTCCTTACAATAGTGGATACGTGCTGATCAAAGGACACTTCATTGTTAACATAAGTTCCCTGATTCCTGTAAGAATAATTTCCGGGGGGTGGGGGGTGTTGTTAATTATATCATATAATGATATGTATAGTGATATATGCAACTGCATTCTACCAACCTAGCTCTCTTACTGCTTGTTCATCCAGGTTATTATATGCATGGTTCAATCTCAATAACTGCTAACCACATGATATCTACTATTTTTTTTTATGTAAATGTTGTAAATATTTTTCTTTGACTTTGATATGCATTTGTATTTGAAACTGTTTCGATTATATTTCTGTATCTTTAACTCTATTTTGTACTGGAGCTTTTTCTCCATGTCTCCACTAAAAATGGGCTCCATGGGCCCAGTGGACTTCCCCGGTCACCAAACTGGAAATAAATAAATATATGTGAGGAAAATCTACTTAATGGGGAAATTGCTAGTCTCACATCAGTAATAGATGAGCCCGAGCTTCTCATTGGTCTTCTTTCACATCAGTACTAGATGAGGCTGAGCTTCTCACTGGTCTTCTCTCACATCAGTACTAGATGAGGCTGAGCTTCCAATTGGTCTTCTCTCACATCAGTACTAGATGTGGCTGAGTTTCTCATTGGTCTTCTCTCACATCAGTACTAGATATAGTTCAGCTTCTCATTGGTCTCCTCTCACATCAGTACTAGATGTGGCTGATCTTCTGATTGGTTTCCTCAGATGTAAACATTGTAGGAACCAATAAACGTATGAGCCTATCTGTCAGTTTGCATTTCTCTGGTGTGGCCCCATTTGTTATTACCTCCCTGTCAGCCTCTGTCTGTATTCTGTGCCTGTGTGTCTGCCTGCTTCCTTCCCCCAACACTTTACCCTTGCTACCTTTCCCTTTTATTGTTCTTTTTCAAAAAAGGGCACCTGTGCCCACAAAATGATGTATTCTTCTTCCCCCTACACTACTCTTTCTTTCTCACTACCCTTCTGAATGTTTCTCTGCCTGCTCTTTCCCATTTCTGAGTGCCCATCTTCCCATTTCCTCCCCATTTATATGATAAAATGTGTTGGAATTTTGTTGTGGTAACCTGGTATGGCCTAATTGCTATACCCATGTAGCAGTTATGGTGCTTTTTGATGCATAGTATTGGCCATGATCCCTGCATGTCGCTTCTCCCCAATCATGTGTTTGTTCATAGTGCAGTTGGTCCACTAGCTCAGTTACTGTGATTATTGCAGATGCAAAGATTCATTTTGCAGCACTGTTCTTGGTATGATTACTCTGTGCTTGCATTCATGAATCCTCAATTGAGCCATATCATACCAAAATTTAAAAGCAGATGCTGGCTGTTAGAATGACTGCTTACAGAATTGGTCAGGCATCTCTCTCTGCTATAATGTTCCAGCTTTTTATGTCATGGTTATTGTTTATTTTTCTGATCTGACAGGTCATGCATGAACAAGGACTGGTCAATAACATTCTAGATTTTGAAAAACCAAGAAATGAACCCCGACAAGATACTAATTAAAACTGCCAGGTTAGACATGAACATCTCAGTGACTATGAATTGCTCAGTACACAAAGTAACTCAGCCATCACTGTTTTTATCCCAGTATTTCTCAAGTATCTTATACAAGTAAAATGAAAAATGTCACTTCCTTGGAGATACTATGGAAGACCTTCAGCTAAATGCAATCACATTTTCAGGGACAGTTCACAGGTAGGTAATGCAATGCTCAATAGCATATATTCATCAAAAATGATACTTTCATAGACATTACTGCTGATATAACCCTCTCTTTGCAGCATTTGCAGAACTGCAAGACAGACATAAATGATGCTGTTTTAAAATCTCGCTTACTATAGCTGAAAAGTCCTGCATAAAACTGTCTTTCTTCACAGCAACATACACTGTCAAACTACTAACATCTTATTAAAGAAGCACACCAAATGGAGTAGCTTGCAGACAAATTAAATTAAAAGTAATTTATCTCAAAACATACGGCACAGATGGAGTTTCATGCAGTGACAAAATGATGTCGAATTTGATGCAGAACTACATAGAAGCAGCAGAAGGTTGTTCCTTCTTCATTCACAGGGCAGTACATTTTACTTCCTGTCTTGCCACTAACTTATCTTCACAAAACACTCAGATAAATAACAGCACAGATAAACCCATACGTTTGAGTTGCATTTAGAGAGGTACTGTTTTAAAAGTTTTGCTGACTGCATCACTAGACCTTAATATCTTTATAGTGAAAATAATAATGAATAAGAATTTAACATGGGTTTTATGACTGCAGAAAAAAAAGACTAAAAGATATATGAGAGGTAATGTGCTACTTTATCTTCGTCACTCTACAAAAACAATAGCAGTGAGATGTCAGCTTCAACCCCGGTCAGCAGTGACCTGGAACTTAACCTGTGACAGCTTTATGCATGGTTTGTCCATGATTTATGAATAAGCCTGTTTATGAATAATGGTGTCCATAAGTATACTCTGTCTTCCAGAAAAGTGTCTGTTGTAGACATATAATACACGTCTGTACAATGCTCCTTACACCATGTGTTTACTGAACCATGAGTTTAATGCATCATGTTCCATAACAATTTCTTCAAAAAAATGGCCTTCACAGGTGCATGGATGTAGACATATCTGTAAAATGACAACTTAACTTGTAGAGCTTATTTGCATATTCAGATAAATGATTCAGTATATATGTGAATAATGCAGATTCTTACATGAGCTTTAAAACTGCTAAAAACAGCGCTACTTCAGCTGCAAGGAAAATACATCTGGCACAAAGAAAATGATTAATAACAATGCTTAAAGCAAAATAATTTTAGATGTTTACCAAGTAAAGAAAACCAAAACTAAAGTAGCAGCTTCCCTACACATGTTCAAGGTGAAATAGCTCCACCATCAGTAGTCCACAGAAAAAAAGAGGAGTGCCACAACGCTGAACGCTTTTTCTGAGAGGAAAAAGTCCTGCATACAACTGTCTTTTTCAACAGCATGGTTGCTAAGTGTGTGCTGTCAATGATTTACTTCTTTAAGGAGATTTCTCTCTTCTTCCAGATGGTGCAGATATAAGTCGGAGGGGGAGGGAGGGCTTGTTCCCCTCCAAAACAGAAGAAAAAAGGAATTTTTCACCCTTTACATTTTTTGTTCTTTTGGAAATGTTGACTTTCAGGTAGTAGAACCCCAAAGTAGTGCCATCAGCAACAATGAAGTGTGAACCAATTTGACCAAACTCAAAACTGTGGGTAAAAGCATGACATAGAAACCCAAAACTTAGAACAAGACACAACAATAATATTATCCACGTTTTGCTACCACTTCCTTGTATTCATGTGCCACAGATAAAACAGTGTCATGTTACAGAAAAAGTTGAGCTTGGAATTATGCCAGAACACAGTATATTGTGTACAGTTCTTCAAGTATTTTTAATCAAACCTTATGCCTCAGCCTGCTGGCTGTATCATGTCCCTATAGATATGACATCTGACATTGCCTTTTTCTGTATCCATATGTTTAGCTTTGCTCTTCTTAATGACTTGCCTTCTACTGGATCTAATGTAAAGGACTACTGTGGTCATCCTAGGCAATCATTGATTTTTGGCATCTATCTCTGCATTGCTCACCTGTCTCTACATAACATCTATAATTCATTGACTTGCAATTTGTCTAGTATTGTGCTACATAAGCTTGATAGTACAATGTATGTTATCAAGAGATTGTGTTGTGAGGTATATTGAATCTTGGTGAATGCCAAGTCCTAACTTGCAACATTCACCACAAAATATTGTTTGTTGCACTGCCAGGTCCAACCACTCAACAATGAAAGAACAAGTCTCTGGTTACACAGTCCAAACCCTTAGCTCGCTCCTCTACTCAGGATTAACATGGGGATATGAGTCACAGTCAAGAGTTCTACCCTGATCCCACATAGCTATCTCTCACTCGTTATTCTGGTAGTCAAAAACCAACCACGCAGAACAGAAAAAGTCTTTTTCCAGGACTGGTATGTTCTATATAGATAATCTTTCCTGTTTTTGGATAAAAGCAGAAGAGACATACAAAAACAAAAAACAAACATAATCACATAACAGACTGACTCACACACTAGCAAGGTCATTAATGAACATTCATATGTGTCGACTTGACTCAGAACAAATTATGCATAGCACAACCCACAGAATGACATCCCATAAATTAACCTACTGACCCTTTCTAGACCTTCTCTTTTTATAAGCTTTTCCACATGACCTAAAGAAGGTCAGTATGCCTTTAAACTACTTGTTCATTTCCACAAGGTCTATATGCTCATACAGTGAAGTCTCATCAGTTTAAGAAGACTTTAATAAGCATTTTGCAGCAGTTGGATTTCCAGGTGTTTACTATGTCTATGTAAACAACAAGTGTGCATTGTTTTACTTTAATGAGCACCACTATCTCTTATTTCTGCTCACCTTTACTAAATAAATAAAGTGAACATCTGTTCCACTACATTGTTACTACTTGGCACAGCAAAGATATTCAGATGTGATGAAAATGATCTGTTACCTATTTAGTAGTGATGGTATTTAAGCAAAGTATTTTTTGTCTTTTAACTAAAGGAAAGGCTGTGAAAGGGGTTTTATAAAATCTTTATAGAGTCCATGAGTAAATATTTACAGGTAAGTTGCTAATCAGAATGGAATGTTTGTTCACAAATGTTTCAGCAATATGGAAGTTTACCTTAAGGAGGCATGAACATTTATTATTTATGGTTCATTTATTGACATAATTGAATTGTAATTCCCATAAATGCATATGGAAATTAGACTAATTGTTTGCTTTATTCAAGGGACAAGAATTTTAATGAATTGTTATGGTTGTGAAAACAAATACTGTATGATATCTAAACAGACAAAAAGAGTATAACTGATAAAATCTGGCAAACAGACAACAAAAGAAGAAATTAATGAATTTGTTTTTGCTATCAAGATGAATACCCTGAGCTCAGACTGTCAGTCTCCCTGTTTCTAGAAACAACCTGGTATAATACAAAGCAACGACGTAGCAAAAATACACTAAAAATAGTATTTAGTAGAAACATTAGTAATACCAAAGTCTTGCAGGAGCAATTAACAATGATACCAAGGCCAAGTAACTGCATGAAAATCTGAGTAGTGGTGCCCCATGACATGTCTTCAGTGAGAATGTGCAGCTAATAATAATTTGTACCATAACATACCTGACCACAAGCATTACATTTCAGGTATCTGAGCACAGCTTATAAGAACACAGGATATACAAAGCAAAGTGGTTTGATGCACTTGCCACCTTGCCAAATAATCACCACTGGGCTTCACCTCTTTTTTCAAGGAGAGTGAGGCTTGTTTGTTCCAGAACAAATTTAAAGGTACCCCTCCAGTAATTCAGGTTATGCACGAAAGAAAACAATAAGCCACATTGCATAACTTGCAAAAGACATTTATTCCAGAGTATAGGTAAATGCTAGGTGATGAACCTATCCCTACATCATGTTTTATTTGTTTGTTGATGTAGGTTAAGGTCACTTCCTCTGGAGTTAGCTGCACCATTAGACTCTCCAAGAGAAAAAAGTCAGGGATGGCACAGTAAGCAATCATAAATCACACCATAAGTGTATATAATGCATAAAGTAACGGCATAAGGCTTTCATTCTCTCCTGGTAACTAAAATTCTTGAGAAAAGAGACCTTTTGTTTGCTTAGGAACCACTGAGGCCTTTCTAATTGTTTAAATACATCTAGTGATGTACACTCCAAAGGGTAGTGGGTATAACCAAAATATAATACAGGGAAGCATTAACTTTACTGGATTTACATGAGATTCCTTTGGCAATTAGTTTCAAAACATAGAAGAATTTCTTGACTACGGCAATATCATAGTGCTCAGTGGAGAGGGAGATATCTACCCAGGTACCAGATCTCTAACTACTATTTCACTGAAGTAACCAGTTCATCTAGGCTCATATAAATAAAACCTTTCAAACCGATCTAAAAATGGCATTTCATTATAGATTGCTGTTCTGTTCTCCTGTCCCTGAGTTATGTTACTGGCATGCAGACCAAAGACAGGGGAAAGGCTAAAGAAAGATGATATAAGTAGCAGTAGGTCAGGATTTGAACAGGACATGACCAAGACGAGAAGGAGTGGACTGGTCTCCCTGGGAAATTAATCAGAGATTCAAGGGAGTTAGAATTTGTTCACTCAGGACTGCTCAAATCAATAGACAGACTTCAGAAAGACTTACTTCAAAACTGACAAGAGGAAATCTCTCTGGTATCACATTAAGCTACATCCTGGAAGAAAACAAATGACAGTTGCACAGTGCACTACCAATTCTAAAAGATCTTAGAAAGGTATTATATGTAGTTCAAACAGGAAAAATGTACTTTATTTGATGAAACAATGTGGAAGGGATAATGGCTGGAATGTAATGCATGAGTACTAGTTCCAAAGAGATAAAATTCCTTTCACCATATTAAATAATTAAAATTAAAAAAAAACATATTATATAATATAGATTATCTCAGTGCTGTTGTTTCTTTTAAATCTTTATACTTTAGTATTGATTAGGTTTAATATTTATAAAAACCAAACTGATGTACGTGTTGTAAAGGATAAATCAATAGAAGTTGAATCTGATATTGTGGTTAGACCCAAAGTGCTACAAAATTCAGCAGGGCAGAGTATCAATGAGAATCAGTGTTTACCTTGTCCTTTGCCAGTACGCATGGAGAAAGGTCCGAGGAGGACACGCTCCATGAGTCGTGGCAGGCAGAAAAGGAAGCTCTCAGGGGATGTTCCAGTTCATCAAACATTAAAGAAAATGTGGAAGAGCAAACATTGATACACAATATATCCAGAATCACATTAACTACAGATGACATAATATTATTAGAGAAAGGATTGAATTTCATTCCCAGAAGTCATAGTAGGCTAGTTGACACAGTGCTTGATTTAAAGTTATTTTGCAGAAGTTTAATGCTCAAACTTATATATAAAGGGACAACTGATGAATCAATTGGAAATAGACAACTGGCTTTCAAGAATTTAAGTGAATATGTACCAATACACCACCCCCTAGTAGAGGCTTTTCATAAGCTAACTGAGGATGCGCTATATGGATATTATGGCTATATGAGCAGTAAACCCTGGAGACAAGATAATCTTACGTTTAGGGAGAGGCAGAGTCTTAAGAAATTACAAGATGATCCCAACATCATTATAAGACCTGCTGATAAGGGTGGTCGATTAGTTGTAATGGACATGTTGCATTACACTACTTCCATGGAATCTATGTTAAGTGATAGTTTTTATGAAACCATAAACTCTGATGATGTATGTGGTATTATTAAGTACATCAGTGACACATTATTGGATATTTTTAAAGGTCACTTAATAGATAAAGAGTTATATGACTACTTGACAATAAGAAAACCACTCATCCCGAGTATCCACGGGTTACCTAAGATACATAAACACCTCTATAAACCACCTATGAGACCAATAGTTTCAGGTAGAGGCTGGGTTACTGAACATTTGTCTGTTTATGTAGAGAAGCATCTCAGAGTGGTCTTGAACAAGAATGTTCATGTATTAAGAGATTCTAAACAGTTTTTAACTGAGTTATATGACTGTATCAAACAACATGAAGAGATGGATGGTATCCTTTTTGTTACCTTTGATGTGCAATCCCTCTTCACCATTATCCCTAATGAGTTAGGTCTTGCTTACGTTTCTGCATATTTAAATGAACATAGTGAGTATACAGCAGTTGACATAGACTTGATAGTCCATTTTTTAGAATTGATACTTGAGAATAACCTATTTATGTTCAAAGACACGATATACAGACAACTAGATGGCGTAGCTATGGGCACACCTTGTGCCAATTGCTATGCCAACATGTTCCTGGCATATTGGGAAGAACATGTGTTGTTTCAAGAGATATTGTTCAAAGAACATGTGATTTTCTATCGACGCTTTGTAGACGATCTCTTCCTTCTTTGGAAGGGAACAGATCTTCAGTTAGAGTCTATGTTTTTGACTATGAACACTCTGACCACCTGTCTTAAGTTTACAATGCAGTACTCAGATCAAAAAATATCATACTTAGATCTATACATAGAGAAGCTTCCTAGTGGCATGATAAACACGGGGGTGTACCGTAAATCTTGTTATAGTAACTCATTACTTATGAGATCCAGTATGCATCCACCATTTGTATTCAGGAATATAATGACGGGTCAGGCGATCAGAGCCTCTTGGCTGAATCCTATGGATGAGGACCTTACTGTTGAGTTAAATGATCTGAGAGATAGATTGATACACAGGGGGTATGGTGATGGAGAAGTTAATCAATATTTATCGGAAGCCTGTGAACTCCATACGACCACAGCCTCACCATATTTTGGACCTAGATGTTCCCAGCAAGATATGAGGGGATATAGAAGCCATTCGGAAGTAAAATTCACCACTTATTTTTCATCAGATTATTGGAAGGTGAAGGAGATTATTGGTAAATATTGGGGTGTTTTACATGTTGATGAAGAAATAAGAGAGATAGTGGGGGATGAACCCCATTTCATCTATAGGAATAACAATAATTTAAAGAAATTACTTTGTTATCCCAAATTTGATAAAAGAGCCAGATGCATTGGACACACTAGGCCCTGCAAGCGTTGTAACTTCTATTCTTATATAGATTAAAGCATTAGTTTCTTGCATCCAGACACACACGCAGTTTTTAATACAACCACTGAGGCTAATTGCATGACACCCCATGTGGTATATTTGGCTACTTGTAGTTCATGCAACTCTTTCTATGTTGGGAAAACTAATCGTCCTTTGCGTGACAGAATGAGAGAGCATATATACCACATTAGGAAAGGTACACAAAGCAATGCCTTAGCAAAACATTTTTCTTTGTTTGGAGAAGGACACACTTTCTTATTCAAGGTTCTAGAAGTTGTTACACCGAATAAGAGGGGAGGTGATGTTGTGAACTACACTGAGAGTAGGGAATGTGAATGGATAATTTTATTGAGAGCTGATTCTGGGTCAGGTCTCAATGAACAAGCCTCAATTAAACCCAGATTGAAGCAGCGCAGGAATGTGAAGTGAATTGCAACATTATTTTTATGTGCATTTTAATATGTTATTAATATATAAGTATTTTTACTATGTAAGCATTTGCATTTATGGATATGTTGGCTCAGTCATGTTATACATATGAATTGGTGCAGTACAAATCGATTTATTTGTATACTTGTTTGTGTGAGAACTTACTATCATTATTATCCTCACTCTTTACATCAGTGCTGCTTTAAGATTTGATTAAACCTTTCATCAGATAGGTTGATTGATTAATTAATACTGCACTCATATCCTGGTTCTCAGTGTCTTGTCTTAGATCTGACGAAGCTCTTGTAGTGAAAGCGCTTATCTGTTTTTATAAAATAAAATAAATTGCTTTTTACATGGACTGATCTGTCGCTGCTTTTATGCACTAGGAAGCACCATTGCCTCACCTACAGCCTATATTTTGTTAAGTTTAATATTTAACTTTTGATCATTGTTTTATGGTGTATTTTTTCAAAATTGTGATTAATTATATTAATTTAATAGTTTTGCATTATGGTACAGTGCTTTACGGTACAGTGAATGGAGTTAGAGTAATTTTTTATCGGTCTGTTTTGGGGTCATGACTATGAAAAAAATAAATTTAAACCCATTATGTTTGTCAGCTAAATGTTCTGATGAAGTCCTTGTGATATGTGGATGGGATCACTTAATATTTTTGATTAAAATGTCTTTAGTGGAATCTGTGTGCAGTTTGGTTACTGGTTTTGCTTTCAGTGGCTTGTGTTTTATGTTTGGTTCCTGATATATATATATCTCAATCTATATCTATTAATCTCTCTCTCTATCTATATATATATATATATATATATATTTCAAAATAGATAGACACACACACACACACACACACACACACACACACACACACACACACACACACACACACACACACACACATCCACAACAGGTGCACTGTAGTTGGAGGTGCATGACTTTAAAGGATATCCAGAAACAAACAAAAGCAGCTAGCACCTTATATACCTGAAAGAATTGTCTGATTTATTCAGAATTTTTCCTTCAGACTAAACACAGACCAGGTTTTGGCTTCTGAAAAAGGGAGATGTAATACATTGAAATGTATCCTATACAAATTCATCATAAGAAAAGACAAAAAATAATATGTTTTCATATATTTTTATTTTATTAATATAGTTTATGATTTATTTAAATTTTATTGGCTATGTTTGGTCAGCTGACATCACTGTATGGTTATTTGAAGAAGGCTTTTGGACCAAAACCTGTTTGTATTCAGACTAAACGAGAGATTCTGAATAAATGTTTTTTTCCAGGAATATAAGGCGCTGGCTATTTTGTTTATTTCTAATTTTTTTTTAAATATAGTAAACCCATCTACTGTCCCCTTTTATGGTTATGTGCAGATACCTATATATCTGTTTACATATTTGTATTTATTTTCTTCATAGTCAGAGAAACATAGTTTTACCAATCTTTGGTTGAGATTCACAAGTGTGATTTAAGTTTTATTCATACAACAGTAACATACCATTCTCATAAAAAGCAAGTCCAAGGTACCCAAAAAAGTTTCAACTTTTTTGGGTAGCTTAGACTTAGTTTTAGTGAATTTTTTCGGTGCCTTTTGCTGTTATTTGTGGACCATTCTCACAAACTTATTTTGTGTTTTTTTTTTTTTTTTTTTTTTTTTTGCAGAAGTGTAAAACAAACCACTTGTTCACCAACATGGAAAAAACAAACCAAGGCAAACTAAACCCACCCATGTGAAGGGCTGTGCTCCCCGCACTTCCCTAAACTAAATATACCAACTCTGAGATTGCACTATAGCAATGATGGCCCGGTGGTTCATTTCCCACAGTGAAATTGTGATGTTTCAGGTGTTCAATTCACTGGCAGTGTACTTTTTATGTTTGTTGGTTCAATTTTCCCCTCTGTAGTATGGCTGTGGAGTGGATATATCTATGTTAAAGGCTAGCTTTTTATTGTTTTTTTATGCTTTTCAGGTTATGCATACTGATCGTGAAAAATGATAAAGTTGAACTCATATTAGTGAATCTGAAACAAACACAGGGAAAATTTTATTTGTCTAACTTGTAAGAAATGTAACGGGCACCAAACTCAGATTCTTCAGCAGACAAAACAGCTACAAGTGGTAAGAGAAGATGGACTACTGAGTCTAGGAACTGCTCAGAAGAGTGTTGTTGAAAGGCTTGATGATGCTGAGATTTGTTGAGATAAAATAAGACTTTTTTTCAGATTAATTCAGTTTGATAGCCAGAATAATGCTCCCCCAAACAAGTTTATTCTCCAAAAGAGTAATGCAATGCCATCAGTGCTTTAAGCTTCATTATGTTCATCATAGGTCATGGACTCAAGACAACATGGATCATGTAGATTACCAACTGAAATTCAACTTGCAAGTACACTATTGTGTCAAAAAAAAAAAACACCAAAAGCTTGGCGTACTATATAGAATCAAAAGGTTCCTTACTCCCAACTCTAGAATCTCACTTGCCCAAGCCTATCTCCTCCCTAACCACTTCTATTGTTCTCAGATCTTTACAAACTTACACACCACTCTTCTTTCCAAACTTGAAATTACTTACAACAAAGTGGCTTGTTTCGCAGCCAACCTCCCACCTAAAACCCACCGTCTCGATCTTTAAATGATCAGTTGGCTGGAGTTTCCTAACCAACTCTTACTTACTCACCTTCTCATCATCCATACTATTCTAAATAAGCCCACTCTCTGCTCTAGCTTATCGACTCTCCATTCCCCTCTATAACCCAAAATGCTCCCTCGGAAGTTCTGACCAACATCTTTTACAGATACATAAACCTAAGACATCACTAGGACAAAACCTCTACAG